>NW_019173152.1:0-64695 GCF_001831195.1 Colletotrichum orchidophilum | reverse complement strand
GCGCATGCGCCGTGCGGTCGTGGTCGGCGGGGTGGGTGGGGGGGGGGGGGGGGGGTGTGGGGTGGGGCGGGGGGTGGGTGTGGGGGGGTTGGGCGGGGTCGGAGGGGGACGGGGGGGGCGGGGGGGGCGTGGGGGTGGGTGCGGGTGGGGGGGTGTGTGGGGGTGGGCGGGGTGGGGGGGGGGGGGGGGGGGGGGGGAGATACTTCGTACATACCTGTCCGCCCATGCCTTCCAGGTGCACAACTACCTAGCATATATCATGGTCAGGGTCAGAAGCGTGGTCTTACCAGGCTCCGCTGCGGGTGGACGACACCAAGCAAGGCTCGCCTCAGTTAGATGCATTCGATGGCCCATTTCGGACTCGTCAAAAGAGCCTCCTCTTGACGGTGTCAACATACCACGCATCATCGAGACAATTTCAACGGTCTGGACGTTTGGAATGCGGGGCTCTTCCCAAACAGCGGATTGTCATCCGTATCCAGATGTTCTTTCGTCAAAATGTCTCACACTCTCGTTATCTGGAAAGCCGAGCCCGGACGATGAAGGGACCAGGTAACGGCGGCTCTCGTCAGAAAAAAATAAACCATAAAAAAAAAAACCAACACGACGACGGAGCTGAGCTAGTAAGCGACCGATGACCGATGACCGATGGACCCATTATTCGATGGACGTGCCTGTATGTAACGCAACAAGGGTTGGAAGACGACACGAGACGAGACGAAAAAAGATATCCAGTGGTAACAAGAGGTCCAACACCAAAGAGAAGAAAAAGGCCGTGGCTGGAATCGACGCCGCTGTCCTCCGCTCGCCCCACGTCTCGTGGTGTTGGTGTTGGCAACATCAGTCCCACCCAAAGTCGAAAGAAGGCGAGAAGTGCAGTCGGCATCTCATCATGGGTGTGCCGATGCGCGATTTCCCAGGATGTTTTTGCGAGGATGCTTGAACAGACGAACGAGGCCCCGTCGGAAGACTGACTGATAACTGAGGTACGAAGTATTCGTAGTGTAGGGGTACTAGCAGAGGCGAGTAGGAGAGTGAAAGATGCACTGGCACTGGAGGAGACTGAGGAGGAGGAGAATGAGAGGAGGGGGTGCATGTACACAATACTGGCTCACACCCCCCTTCCCTCGTCTACGCCATCGCATCGTGCCACTCGCCTCCACGTGAAAACCACCGGTACGCGCACAAAACCTCAACGTTCAGCAGGCGGCGGGAAAAACACTGGGCAAGGTAGCCCTGCCAGCGCAGCGTGGCTCCAGTGGGGGGTCAGCAAGCCAACTCGTTCGGGTATAGGGCTATTGGCTCGTCCGCAGTGGAGAAGCAAGCGATTATGGGTTAGTGGACCAGGGGAGGGGGCCCGTTCAGGCTTGGGTCTCTCTTTCTCTCTCGGTCTCTCTCCTCCTCTCTCCTTGATCGCGCTCTCTCTCTGTCTCCCCCTCGGCTGAGTGCCCCTCTATCACCATGACCCAGATCCCGGCAGCAAGAGCAGCCAGAGCCAGCGTGGACGGGTAGAGGGGAGAGGGCGTCGCCGTAAAGAGGCCACAAGAGTAGCGGTGAAGAGGATGCTAAACCCAATTAGTAAAGCCATTATCATCTCCACCAACCTCGACCGAGCCGCCTCAACGCCACATTGTCGAGAGAAGACGTCAACCCGTGCCTCCAACCGATGCTTATAGTCAGTCGTCTGTTACGAACACAGGCTTGTCTCGGTGATTGAATGTTTGGGTGGATGGGTACAGAGTAGTGTCGGGGATATAACAGTCGCAAAGAGCGGGATGAGAGTCAGCCGGCACTTGGTCCTGGTTCAGTTGTAGAGACATGACTTGTGCCTCCACCGGCGTCGTTTTTTGTGCGTGGTAATTCGAGTCTGATCATGGCTTCCAGTACTCGCAATGAAAGACGCCATGATTTGGTACCTTGACCCTCGTGTGATTCTCGTGTTTGACAATGAAGTGCCCGTTTTGCGACGAGAGCCGCACAGGTGACTACGATGTCTACATAATAGTCGGCTTGGTGCATTCTTGTTCGAGCAGGCAACGGAAAGCAATTGCCCTACCCGTTGATGTAGCTGAAAAGAAAAAAAATATCATCGCTGACCATCTTTGGCATCAATCCCACGTCATGTCGCGCAGACCGTATGTTCCAGCCCCCCCCCTAGCTCCGGCCATGTTCCCATTGGACCAGCATCGTCGACGACGTGGAACAACCCATTGGAACGGTACGGGGACTGTCAGACCTCACCCAACGCCACGCCGCCTGACCTGGCTTCCTCACAGCTGCGGGAGGAACTCCTCGTGCTTCTCATGTAAGGCGGAAAACGGTCCGCTCATGCACGCTTATTGGCGAATGAGAGCAGCCAGAGACAAATTTCTAGCAATATGATTTGCATGACGGCTTCTCCCCTCAAGGAATCTGCTGCCGGCAGCCTCCACGTTGGCAGGGAAGCGTGGTCTGCGATGAAAGGTAATGCCTATTTGCTGTACACCAGAGCCGGTCCGGTTGGTAGGTATACCTACAGATATCGGAGGGCGAAGCTGAGAAATCCTTGCCAAGGTATAACGTTGTCCACATGCAATTAATGGGCAAATCTGCTCCGTCCAACGCTGAGAAGATGAGAGCTCGGCAGGCTCAGCAAATGGATTTTCCCGTCGAGTACGGAGCATGGAGGAGATTCTGCACGTTGAATTGCGGCCGGTTGAGCTGGCTGGCCAGGTTTGTCTGCGTCTCTGAGCAGATTGCGAGTTCAATTGCTGAACGCGTTGCCAGATTAGGTTAAGAGTTCCGGAACAGGTACTTCGAGCTTGCGGCGTGATCGTAGGCGTAGGTTCAAGTGCGTTGTTGTAGATGGATGGTGTGGCTGCCGTCGACGTGGATTGCTGTGATTCGCCCAAATTCGAAATGCTGGGACTCTCTCCTATACCAGCCAAAGAAGCGATGATGGCGCTGGACTGATAAGCCAATTTGCTGCAGGCCCCGGCCGGGTAGCCAAAAGGAACCAAAAAACCCCTTCCCAAAGGTACAGAGTACAGACTACACGTTCGCCATCAATGTATCCTCGCCTTCTGTGCCGTGTACTATGTATGCTACGTCCGTATGTAAGCTGAGGGATGGCAACAAACTTGACACAAATCATCAATTGCGTCGGGGAGATGGACTTTCGGAAATGAAATGCGCACCGACATATCGCAACTTCCCGCAGTCTTGTGCCGACCTGAATCTGCGTTGGACCCTTGGAACGAAAAATGTTATGTGCTGTGTGGGTTGAAGTATTGGACCAGTCAGTGGAAGCAAGTCCAATTCCCGAGACCCGAGTGTAGACAAAAACGACGGAACTTTCGCTGTATAAACGCGAAGTTTGTTGATCCGGGTCGCCCAAATCGGCGCGTCCTTATTCGATCAATTATTGCATTGCTTGGCGAAAGATGGCACATCACAGTTGCATTATTCCCTGCCACCATAGAAAGGCTGGAGAACATGAAGTATGGAGTAGGGATATGTCGTGATGGAAAGACGTTGACGACCGAATGATACGTACCCAGTACCTTGCAGAGAGAGAAAGAGAGTTGACGGGTAGGCTAATGTCGCTCGGAGGACGTATACCTACTCTCTTCCGCCAGACCACGGAAACCAGTGGGCTAGCCTCAAAAGCGGCAAGTGGTTCGCATGTAGGAAAGCGATGTGGAGGTACGGTAGGTATCTAGGTATACTACCTTACGGATAGATCGCAGCACGTTCTGCAGTGTGCTGCGCGAGTGGGAAGGCACCGCAATGGATACGGCTACTAATTACTGTCCACTCTGCAACTACCTGCCTAATTACGGTACCCGTCGCTGTAGAAGTAGGTTGTTGGTGAGGAGAGAAGCCTCTGGGGCGAGTCGAGTTGTGATTGATCCGGACAGTTTATATTCGGGATATGTTCCCGGGGTTCTGCGCCGAATTCTCAGTCTTCTCTTCTCAAGCATAGAGAAACCTTACTCAAGATCCGACGTTTATGTCTTTGTCTGTGTCTTCATGGTTGATGGTTTCGTGACGGAACACGACATCGGGCCCGCGGACCCGTCCTTCGCCGCGAATGGAGTCGGAATCCATGCTAGGTGCAAAGTTGAAAGGGAGTGGGGATCTTCTCAGCGAGCAACTCCCCATTTCCTCACGTAGCAAGAGAGGACCTTGAAGAGCATTAGTCGCGTGTGAGTGTGTGTGTGAGTGTGCCTCTCTACTCGTCTAGGAGGGCTCTTTCAGCGCTACCAATGTATCTCGGTACAAGCAAGAAAGCAAGGGCTGCTAGAGGACTGGGATGCTCTCCCCAAGCACTGAAACGCACCCCTCCCTCCTCAACGGTAGATAAAGTCGTTGATTGGCCATGTTTTAGAGATGCTTAGCCGCCTCGCAGCTGGGTCATGCAAGTGCTCAAGCCAACATCAGCATCACACCCTAACCCCTGTTGAATCTACCATCATTGGCATCCAGAATTTAAGATGTCTGCAGGGTCTGGACGACATGAGGACCAGGGGGGGTTCCGTCAGCTGCGGTGCTGATTGCTATCGGGCGCAATGCCACCATGCGGATACTGTGCCCCCAGACAGAGCATCCGTACATAAAGATGCTGGTGGAATCCCCACAGTCCTCGCTCACTGGACCGCATCTTGGCACAGGAAATAGTGTGCGAGAAGAACGACAATTCCGCTCCCCGGAAAGGAGTTTGCATTCACGAGCCAAGACGCAGTGGTCTGCATACCCTGTACAAACTACGTTGGTGCGAGCCCCGAGGCCAAGCTAAGAGAAGCCGCATGGGCGATGTTGATACGCCGTCGAGAAACCCTTTCGAGACGTCGTTGGGATTTCCTTTGCCAACTTCCAGCCGAATTGAGTGATTCTCACAAGACACATTGGCTTCGGAACGCCGCAACTCCTCGCATGCCGTGCCTCAAGCGCGGTGCAGTAGGACAGGAAGAAGAAAAAGAAGGTCTGCCATGTCGTAACCCGACTGATACCGAGTGCTCGTCGCAGCTCGTTTCGGCGCGCTGGATCCGATCGAGTAAGAGCCGAGAGCGTTCATGAACTTTCATGATGAAATTCGAACTGTAGGTGATAGTAGAAGAAGGTGCCTGAAGTTAGCTGGCTGGATCTGTCCGTCTTGCTGTGTCCAAGGGAAACGCGCGCCCCCCTCTTGGAGAATTTGACGCTGCAACGGTGGCATTTTCATCCAATCAACGGCCTTCAACTGCTGAGCAAAGGTGTTGATGTTATGTCTGACAGGTGGTCGAGGGGCCAGTGCGATGTCGAAGGACCTGCCACCACTAATTAAGGCTCGAACACGGTTGTCGCCGCCGCCCCCACTGCCGGGTCTCACCCCTCCCTCTCGAAGCTGTTGAAGTGAGACAGATACAGGGATTCAATGATGGAAACAAAGAGCTTTCTCAAGAAAGACCTGCAATGAAGGAAAGCCATTGAAAACATGGCTGGCTATGCCGTCCATGAGGCATGGATGGGAATCAACTGAGTGGGGTTGTTCTGAACGGCGACTCGTTGCTCTTCTCCCGAGTCCCGTTTACTCTTCTTTCGGATGAGACCACCACACGGCTGTGACACGTAGCGCCTCTGGCCAGTCTGGATCGGCCACGAAAGCGACAACCAAACGAGGAATAAACCGGCCACGCTGTCAAGCCCCAAAATCGCGGAAGTGGCGCTCACGACTTCCCAATGGCCAGGGTTCCAGCCAGCAATGACGATGGCCTCTGCGCACTGATGAAACCCAACTTGGCCAACGTTGGGATTTTGGCGCCCCAGCAGGCCGACGCTTATTCCGGCGTATCGCTTCAAGTTCAAAGAGGGAAATAGAACTACGAACTGTCCCGGAGTCGATAACGCTCGCCAGCGATACATGTGAGTAGTCATTGACTGCGCTTCTCTCTTTCAATGATGCCCGCAGTGGCTAAGCTATTGGATTGGCGAAAATCCCTACCAGGGTTGCAGACTCAAACGAAACAAGTCGGGGATTGGCTGCCTGTTTCCTCCCAACGGACCGATTTACGAGTCCTTGTATCCGTACGAAGTGTCCGTATTGTTGATGCTTTTCTGAGCAGGGTGGTGATCAGGGGCCAGGGGTCGGCCAGAGACCAGCGTCACCGACGACACTCCTGACTGGCTTTCGAGGTATTATCGAAACCAAATCCATGGTAAGCCGAAAACAACGGCTAACTGTGGTGCACGGCTGTGAGTTGAGTCCAGCATGAGGAACCGCCTCGATGACAACTCCAAGGAAGAGAATCATGGCGCTGCTAGAGAAGGCGATTTGGTGGCAGTGACCCTGCAAAGAGTGTCGGTACCTCATGTACGGGCCGCAGCGTACAGGACGGAATCTTGCATTGGATTGCACATGCCCCCCACACAAGCTTCTGCACCACACCGGGCTAGAAGCAACACCGGAACACACATCCATCGTCCCTCCTAATGCGGCCTGCCCCGCACCGGCGTGTCCCATTGCTGCGCGCCTTCGTGCCTGCGTGTGTCGGTCCTCATCATGTCTCTCCTTTTGAGAGAAAGATGTTCCTCTTTGGAAGTGCCCTTGGTCGCTGGGGAGACTTGAGATTGATCGCTGGATAACCCACACATCTCTTGTGCTTTCGTGGCACCTCCAATTTGCACCTAAGTCGGTCCGCAATGCAGATACATCGTATCCGATTCTTCCCAGCAGTTACCATGAGTTGAAGGGCAAGGCAATGCCTGAAGAGCCCCTGCTGCGGAAAGAGCGTCTAGTATACCACCCACATAGACGCAGCTGCATGCATTGCCCGACATGCACCCACGGGGATGAACGACCTCCACCTTGTCGCCTGTGTCGGAGATCTGAGCTCTCTCATTGATTCTTGTTGGACTTCCGACACGAACGCCGATCGCTTCGGGAGAGGCTCATCCCTGGAGATGAATGTGAGCGGTACCACTAGACACATGGCTCGTAATGAAAGAGTCTGCAAAATCCAGTAATGAGGAAGGATAGCTTAGAGGGTCTTGTCAGTCACATTCAGCCAGAGTGATACAAATTCTTGATCCCTTGATACGCAGTGTCTGGAAGTAGTCGAGATACTCGCGTGCGTTCAATCTTCAAACCGCATACGATGGGTAGAATGCCCTACTGCAATGCTTCGGCCGTCGTCCTTCTTCCACTGCAGGAAGCAGGGCATGAACTTTGTACGCCTTGACAGGCGGATGCGCGTTGCACTATCCAGCTCTTTTCATGTGCATTATCAGCGAGCAGAGTCATCAAAGTAGTAGCGTACCAAAAGCCCCCGCCAGCGTTGCGTCGGGAACGGCCGCCGAGGTTGCCAGGCTGAACATACGAGCTCGCAAGCCGTAGGCCGGACAAGAGAGTCGACGAAAAGGGCGTCGGATACCTTGACACTCGGGAGCCGTTACCAAGCCCAAAGTTTCCTCATCTGCAGGAATCTTGCCTTGCAGACTGGACCTTCGGAACATTTTTCCAAAGCGAAACAAATCACAGCCAGTGTGCCCGCCGTTGCAACCTATCTACGAATTTTGGAGCGAGCTGGCCGATTGGTAGATTGCTTCAACAATGATGCGGCTTAAGACTACTGCAAACGTGACGCTGCCAGGTCAGAGCAACTTGCGCTTATAGAGTTTGCAATCGAGGTGTCGCTGCCGCAGCCGCAGCCGCTGTGCACCATCACAGCCACAATCATCTCGGATACGGGGGTGATGAGAAGATAATCTTCCCAACACTGCGCAAGCAGAACAATTCTGGGAGTGGATGGCTTGAAGCGCCACCAGGAAGAAAGCTTCGAACCTCATAGTTATGCTCATATGCAGGTAGACCTGGGTAAGCAACGATGGGAACTCAATTCGATGAGCTGCTACAACGGTGTCAAAATCCGGCAATTGATCCAAGTTTCCAGCATCGCCTTGTTTGGCCTATTTGCTTTCATTGTGTACTGTGTGAGTCAAGTTGCCGGGTAGGCATTGGGGTGAAGGGCATCTTTAGCCATCTAGTCGTGGACTCGTGCCTCCTCACAGCCCTGCCAGACGCAGTGGAGGCTCTCGATGTCTGGCGTCTGGATCCTCCCCGAGCCCCGACTCGACCCTTGCCGCGGCCTTGGACTTGATCCAGATAGCAGACTCAACATGCCATTGGAGAATCATGGAGTTGTGGACCTCCGTGTGAGAGAAAAATCCTTGCCGAAGGATTTGATCTCTCTGAACATTACTAACGATGCCGTAAAAGAGGACGGGGGTACTAGTGGGAGATGATTCGAGAGTGGGGTGTTTGTGAGAGATTGTGTACATAGTTTCTGCCAAGACACTTTGGCAGGCAAGGCAGGGTGGTCAAGTCTTTCTCACTTTTTCATGGCCAATGGTCTCACTATCCAGATGATGCCTTTGGGGTTGCTTTCTTTTGTCCAAGCCATCCACTTCACCACGCGCAGCCGGGCCTACACATCACCTCGTTCGTGCTGTCGGCACTGGGAATACTTGAATCACTTCCGGTGGGTTAGATACGAAGTACGGACAATCAGGGTGGCTCTACGGCCGACTCTGTTCGGTCAAGCCAAATACAGTGGATCGCCAGGCAGTCCTGATTGGCTTTCTTTCATGAAGCGTCAGACCTGGTCCAGGCGCCAGAAGTCTCGACCTCGGATGGAGAGTGGGGGAGTGGAACTGAAGGAATGGGTAGGCTTGACGGTATTTCTTTTCCAGGTCTTGGCAGCCGTTGGTTGTCGTCGGCGGCGGTCGTCCGCAAGTATCCGTTGACCAGTGGTGGGTGTTTTCTGAGCCTAACCGTCTAACGACAATGTCTCGCCGGCCAAAGGCTAAGCCGGCATTCGCAACCAGCTTGTTGCTCCTTGGTCATCGCCATGGCGTGTACTATGGTATGGTCACGGGGGAGGAATGGATGGAAAGCTCGGGCACAACGGAGATCCGTGAGAACTAGCTGGGGCCTGAGGAGCAGGGCCGGGTAGGATGAACAAGGAGGCTGGGAGCGACCCGGCACCGGAGCTCTGGAGGTAACAGGTGCTTCCGTACCTGCACCCGGGACTCTGACAGGGTTGAGAGTAGTCCGCTCTCTTGGGTTTGGCCAGGACGGGACTCGAGCGTCCGGATGCGCCAAAATTGTGAGAGCGACCTCCAAGCCGGGAAACAGAGACAAGCTGGCCCACGCTGGGGAGGGCAAGCCGTTCGAGATTGACGCAGTTGAAGGTGCGTATCCGTAAGTGTTTTGCCGCGGAACTAGACAACGTTCATTCAGCTTTGCAGTTTGCGGATAGGTCCAAGTAAATTGAGACCAGAACTAATCTTGGGTGCGCCAGAACACGGTGCGTCTGTGTAACGGGGCGGCCCCGAGTGCGTTCCACGGGAAGCTCGGGAAGGCATCGAGCGAGGCTCCCCAATATGCCTGGCAGCTCTGGCAGTTGATCTTCATTTGAGTTGAGCCCTGTAACGCAAGCCTGCCTTGTTGCTTGCAGGGGACAATACTACGTAGACAGGTCGCTGCAAACATCCGAGGATGGAGTCTACATGGTAGGCGTCGGGTTAATGTACGGATAGACGGACTGCTGTAGAGTGAAGGGAGCCACGGTCGTCCAAATTTCTTGCACCAAAGTCGCGTACTTTGTAGACCGACCCATCTTTGGTTCGATTCTCTGGCAATCGATTCAAGTATGGCTGTTCTGGCTGGTCTGGCTGGTCTGGCCGTGGTTGTCGTTGTCGTTATGCAGAAGGCGCGTCTTGGACTGCTCGGGAGACGGACAGGCACAAGGTCTAGCTAATAAGCAGAAGAGCGTGGTGGCGTGCGATAGGCTGGAGAAGGGTCGGCAGCACGAGACAATGAAACGACGAGGAAAAAAGAAATGTGGTTGATGAACTGGCCGGCTGAATGCCAATGCTGTCGTTGTTACGGAGTACTCTCCCAGCCTGCAGCCCGCTCTACATTGTACAATGGTAGGATCAAGAAGCAGAGGGGTGGGCCACCCTGGTAAGCCTAGATTGTGTACGTATATGGAATTATCCCTCCCCTTCTCCCCTCCTCTCTCGGTGGGTGGTGGAGGAGCAGAGCAGGGCACTTGCTTGAAATGAAGGGAAGGGATCATACCTGGGGGAGTGCGATGCACGCGCAGCACCCAGCACCAAAGGTATCCTCGAGAGTCGAGGCGTTGACGGGCATCTGCTTACCACAGCGGGCTTCTTGTGATACTTCAACTACCCATGACAGGCAGGAGGTATAATCTGTGGTACTACCCTAGGAGGAACATGGTTTGCCGACGACTTCTTCCTGGGCTGGATGGACCCGGCGGTCGTCCATGTCACGAACGGAAACTGGAGCGAAATTGTAGACAAAACTGGCCTCGTTGTGAACCTGAGGCAAAGAATCTCATCACATCGGGTGCCGGGGAAGAAGGGTATGGACTGTGGACTTGCTAAAGACTCAAGGTTTCTTAGGTTCCTCAGGAAGCTGCCTCGAACCCGAGGTGGCCTTTTTGTGCTTTCCTGAAATATCCGTACACGTAACATAAGGAACCTTACACGGGAAGGAAGGCACCTTGGGTAGGTAGGTACCCCAGATACCTTACCTGATAGAGTCCTTGAGTGGATGATGGGTGACTTCCAAAAGTAGGTAAATGCTGACGATGCCCGAGGTGCCTTACATAACTAGAACACTGACGCTTATTGTAGTCTGATCACAGAAATATGTCGCAAGATGACGAGTTGTTGTTGTTGTCGTCGTGAAGTCAAGACGGTCAATCAACAAGAGGGATTCCAACGACAACCGCAAAATGTATACCTGCCTTCTCACTGTGTAGATAAGGTGGTAAGCGGGAAACTGAGGTATTAAGGACTCGGCTTTGTTTCTTACAAACCATTCATGGTTCTTCCTGCCCTGGCGTCCTCCACTTGTTGCTCCAAAGACCAATTTGGAAGTTGCAGTGCCCACCTGCCAGCCACCACCTTGCCGCGACCGCGATGGGGGTTCCTGCCCATCTGCACATGTTAGTTTTCTACACCCCAGTCGCCATCTACACTAGGTACTCCAGCTCCGCAAAGGGAGAGCAGGGCAAGGCAAAGCACATAGGGTTCGCAGCGGGGCTGGCGCGGAGAAGGCATACAATGTAGGTGCACTCAGTCAAGCCGGCAGGGGCCGCAAAGCAGGTCTGGTGGGGGGTCGAGAGAAGACAGAGGGCAAGCAAGCAATTGAGCAAGCAACACGACGCACGCCGCACGCCGCACGCCGCACGCCGCACACCGCATGCCGCATGCGAGAGACAGACGAGCAAAGCGGGTTTCCTGCGAGATGAGGAAACGCAAGGCAAGGCAAGACATCACAGGACTCGAGGACGCGACAAAACCCGCCGACCCAGACCTCATCAGACCAGCCAGTCAGCCTGATCCTTCCCCGTCGGCAAGCCGGCGACGACCTGGACGACGGACCTGTGGAGAGTCAGCACCTGTGCTCCATACGCTGCACTCCGTACGAATACATGGAGACATTGGAGAGGAACGACAGCAGCAGGGCCAGCCAAGATAGCGTTACAAGATCTGCCATTTGACATGCGCATGGCCCTCTGCCGCACAGTGCAGCATGTCTGTGCTCTCGAGCGTCGGGAACCCCAGCCAGCGCACTAAGATCAGAGATGCATCAAGCGGCAAGCCAACCCTTAACCCTTGGTCTACGTAGTACATTGTAAACGGACGATGGGGGGCGGGGGGGCATGGGAGGGCCGACTGCGGCATGGTCATATACCCAAGCCGGCCCAGAGTCGTTTTTAGGCTCGGCAATCGATAGCGAACGACCCTTTCCTGTGTCCTGGTTCGCTGCGCGCCGCGCTAAACTGACGGCGTTGTGCTTGGTGGCCAGCGGAAGCGTCGAGAAGACGACGATGCGCCATTGGCTTGCTTCTTCTTTTTCCTTCCTTCGCCCTCGTCTTTTGTTACCCCTTGCCTCGGGTCCGAAACTAGCAACGGTGCTTCTAGTAGGGCCATTGTTGTCAATCGTCTTCTATTGAGGCTCTCGCGTCCAGCCTTGAGCAATAGCCGCTTGCTACCCTCCCTTGGAGACACTGAGCCGCCTTAAGATGATGGCATTGGCCTCCAATAACATATGTGCCTTACCTTGCTGTCGGGTGCATTAAACTTTTCCCTCGAAGCAATGGACACCCGAACCCTACATGCGCTTACCGGATGACATGACATTTTTGCTGGAACGGCACTTTGCGACGGAACTCAAGTCCGGGACAAAACGGGCCCTGAAGATGCCGTACTCCATTGGCAGCTGCGGCGGAAACATTCAACATCCAAACGCACAGTCCACTGTCCGACGGCTTTCGAGGTTCGGTCGAACAACAAAGGTCACAACAATGACACGGCCAATGAGTCAAGGAGAAAGCAGAGGCAACGCCAAGTCCGAGGCCCAAGGCTCAGCAGATAAAAAGGACGGAACGAGGAGCACGGCCGGTGGAACACTGTGTCAACCAGCAGTTAAGCCCGCCTTGTTGCAGTGGTGTCAACCGCTATTGCCGCTGCGGCCCCCGTCTACATTGCTGAGCCGCTCGGGTCACCTTGCTAATTTGCCGGACCTCACTACAGCCTCTCATCTTGGTTTGACCATCCGGTCCGAGTGACGTGAGTTGAAGCCGGTATTGTTCGTTACTGAGGAAATGGATGTCCCGAAAGCTCAGGTCTAGGACTTGAAAATCAGTTTTCCATACTCTCGTCTTGACGAGGACGACTCAAGCGAGCTTTGGAGCTATGGCGGTGGTGCTTGGGGTAGCTGACAAGAGTGGTGGTCACTGCGCCGCTGGAGACTTGGAATCGCCAACCTCCGTCCACATGCCCGGGGCTGTGCCGGGAAGGGGGTTCAAGAGCGGTTCGAAAACAGCCAGCCTCGCCACTGAGACGAGAAGCCAACTACACATCGACGAGACAAGTCAGCCAGCGGACAGAGCCGACCGTTGCCTTCGGATTGGATTCTGGAGACGGAAAAGGGCTTCAAACTTTTTCAAACAAAAGCTGACAGTTTCTTGAGCCGTCATGCTTTGTGCGTTTGTGCAGAGAGGTACTCGAGACGCCACTCTTCAAATCACAAAAGGACGAGAAAGAAAAGACGAAGCAACGCGAGCATGAGCGCAGGGGCGACAATAGATAGAATCGAAATCAGTCTCTGGCCGTCGTCACCTCGGGCTGGCAAGCACAGATTGAAAGGCTCAAGATCGGATCCACTTCACTTCCTCCCATCTCTCTCGACTCGTCTCTCGCCCGGGGCCAGGCTTCGTCGATGTTCCGTCGGGAACCTCTATTGAAGTGAGGTACGGATACAGAGTGTCTGGTATTGATGCTTCTGCAAGTTACACACCGTCCATCCAGCGTTCCTCGCTCTCAGTTCGCCGGGGGATGAGTTGCTCTGGTCTCATCGACCCGTAGCGCGGGAACAGTAGGGTCGATGGAGGTTGTTTGGCCTGTTGCAGTCAACTTCCACGCCCCCATCTTTCTCAGTCGCAGTTGCGGTCGGGTGAGGTAGGATGTTCGCACAGATATTGGTACCTTATCTTGTGAGAGCCCTTGGACTTGCGGTAACCCCTAGGCCTAGCGGGCTGCCATACCAATGCAATGCCCTGGCATTATCTACAGTGGCCTGCGGGATTGCGTTTGACTGCGTAGTCTGGATGTCTGGATGGACATCCATCACCGCCAATACGCCAGCTCCTCCACGATGTCCGTCCGCTTCAGTGTGTCTAGGCCAGTGTGTTGAGTATTCCTTCTGAAAGGCCGACAGACCGACCGTGACAGACTGGGGCTTGAACTCAGGCCATGGGCCACCCCGGCCATGGGCAACAGACCCCTCCTGGTGTTACCCTACTCCAGCCACGCCCCTCGAGCGACTAGGCCCCGGGAAACAACAACGAAGCCCACGTTCAACGAGGTCCTCGACGCCTTTGCTCTTGTAGCACGCCCCCCTTCTCGATTCTTGCCGCTGCTCTTCCCTGCTATTTCGACCACCCTACACCCACCGAACGGCGACGGTTAGCTCAGCCTGGCGGTACCACCCTTCCAGGGCTCGGGTAGCTGGCTGAGAATACTCTCTGCGCCCCAGCCCGACCCAGTGGTCAAGGCCGAAGAAGAGACGAAAAAAAGTTGAGTGCCGGCGGGCGAGTCGCTTACCGATGCAGTGGCGGATCAAACTGACAGGGACAGACAGATGGAGTCGGAACTGTTATCGAGGGGAGAAACGACTTTTGGGGTGCGGACGCAGAAGCAGAGTAAAAAGGCCCGCTGCCAGCTAAGGTAAGGTACGGAAAGGCAATGTGAGGTGAGGTGATTTGCTGTTGAGGTTCCCACATGGATAGAGGAACGCAAGACAGGGCAAGACGCAGTAGCCGTACGGCTTGTTGGAAAAGAGGGAGGGAGAGGGAGGGAGAGAGAGAGAAAGAGAGAGGAGCTAGGCAATTGCGAACACACAAGGTACGAGTCAATAACCCCACTTTTCTCAGAGGCTTCTTGTTCTCCATCCAGAAGCTGAGGATAAGTCGACAGACTGGGGAGTATTGTCAGTTCCGTCCACACACGAGAAGCAGAGCCCACCTGGGATTTGGGGACGGGAAAAAGAAACGATAAACAGCAAAAGATACCAAGCCGTGTGAGCAGGAGACAGGGCCACACTACATAGACCCCGAAGAAGTTGTCGGTACCGACTACATTGCATACCACTGTGCACGTCCCATGGCCATCTAGACAGACGTTGTAAAATAGGCATACGAGCAAAAAGGAAGTAAACGCAAAGGGAGAAGTTGAACGAGCTGATGATGGTTGGGAACCAAGACAAGAAACACAGACAGTTGGTCCGTACCTTGGTTCTAGACACGAGACTTGACAATGAGCTCTCCCAGCTCGATATTGTCGACTGCGAGTGCAAATAGAATAGGTAGGTCGGCCCATGATTCTGCTCTGCTCGCTCCTTTGGAGAGCGTGTGCGCTGGCTGTATGAGTCTCTCTGTGTGCCGTGGGTGAGAGTGTGTGTGTGTGTGTGTATGTGTGTAGGTGTGTGTGCTTCATCGACCGAAGTAGCGGGATACTTCGCACCTCCACCTTTCACTCATCTGTCCGCCGATACCTTGCGGGAAGAAAACCCGGGTACGTACCCTTTTCGCCAGTCGTGGCTCTACTGCCCGTGGACTACCTTACGGTAGGTAACTCGGTCTTTTCCCACACCCCCCCTTCTCCGCTCACCATCCTCCTCCCATCCTCTCATCCCATTCAATTCCTCCCCCTCCCACTGGGTAGAAACCGCCCCGGTCTCCGTACCATGGTACTTTCGGCCTTATCCTCGCCCTCCAGCATGCTCGTCCTTCACCCTCCCCCAGGGGCCCCCTCATCTTCGACCCCCGGTCGGCCGGACTGTCCACTTAGCAGCAGCAATGAACGGTCAAACCCACCACTCTCTGAGCTCCTTGGGGGAGGGGGGCAGGCCCTTGGCCTGTGCCATTTCCAATCCAAGCCCGCCTACCCTGTCGAGCGCCGCTACCAGACTCCGTATCATCTGGCCGTGAGGTACCTCAGTCCTCGCCGCTATACTTGCCTTCCAACACCACACAACCTTGCGCCATATGGTACGGGTCAGGAAGACGAGGAGAGCGAGCGAGCGAGCGGGCGACAGATGGAGGAGAGAACCCTACCGCTCTTCTGCCTTCTGCCTCTCCGCATCTGCACCTCTCGCTCTGGAGTCTGCGCTCTGCTTCGACCTCTCGGTGCCCCATGGACCCTGCCCCATGCTCTCTTGAGCTCTGCCATGTCCGTACCGCTACCGCCGTACCACAACCAGCATCGAGCAAAGTGCGGATACCGCAGTACCCCAGTAAGGTACCTTTACTCTCAACCCGCACCTGCCTGCACCTTGCACTTGCGCCGGCCGGGGTGGGCGTGGACATGGGCGTGGGTGTGTGTGGTGTGTATTGTGGATGGATGGACTTCGACCTGCCTCCTCTTCTTTTCTCACCACCAAAAACAAAACCTTCCCACGCCCGTCTTCTTTCTTTTCTTTCTACCTCTCACGACTCCACCAACCACCTCCAATATTCCACCTAGGATAGCCAAAGAGGCGAGGACGGTAAGTTAGAACTTCTTTTACGCTTCCAATGCCTTCTCAACCTTCTTCTTCCTCCTCCTCACCTCAATCCGCCTAACCTCTACCTACGCTCTCATTCCTCTGCTGCACCTCCTCCTGCACACCCGCCCCCATCTTATACGCCAAACTCCCAGCTAATGTACCTGCATTAGAAGAGTTGGGTGAGTTCGACGAAGAAAAAAGAGAAGCAAAGATCAAGGACGACCAAGACGATCCACCTGCTCTCCACGAGTGTTTGTGTGCTGTGTCTGGTACCTGCCTGAATAGAGACCTCTATACAAACGGCCCTCCACCGCTTGTTACTCAGCCCCGATTTCTGAAGAAAAGGGCATTCCCTCGCTTCGCATCGTCACCATCCTCGGCTCCTTTCGTGCAACCCGTCTTGCAATCGAGGGAGACCCATCACAGTCTCCTCTTCTGCCACCTCGACAAACGGCTTCTCCATCGGTCAGCCTGCACCCACTGCTGCTGCCAATTCGACAAGACACAACTACCCACCCACCTACTGCCATCTACACCAACTCCAGATGCTACGAACATAGAAGCGTCTGATTTTAACGACTGTCTACGACGACCACGACCGTCCTGATCTGTTTCTTCTCAAAAAGATCATTGTGCTATACGGATTGTCCCGTTCCTACTCTTTTGCATCCTCACCGCTCGAAGCAATTGCAGTCTTTGCGCCGCCGAGCCTTGTCCGCTGCTCCCAATTGCTCTTGCTCCAAGCTTCTCTGGAAATTCAAGCCGGGATCACGACTAGACTCTTCGAAAGAGATTTCAGTCTCTTTCTGCACGTCTAAAATCCTCCAGCTACTGTAGTTCTGAGGTTCGCTAGGCGACCCGGACTTCACTAACCTCTGGTGTTTGGTGGTAGAACCTTCGGGGCAACAACCGTGAAGCTGGATTTACCGTCGATTTCTTCAGTGCAAACCCGGGGACCGACCGACGTGTCGTATTACAACGCTCACGCGGCTCAGAGGCCGTCGTACATGAACAGCGAGAGAGTGCCGTCTCTCCCATTACCTACTCTCCATCAGGCGTACTCGTCGGGTACCTCGTCACCCCGGGTCAGCTCCATTGGCTCCGTTTCGAGTTCTCACGCAGGCTCGCAGTCGTCCTTCACGTCGGCCGCATCCTCCAACGGACCCAAGACACCCTCTCCCACACTACCCATCAACGCGGCGATTCCTGGATCTTCAAACCAGTCAATTGGTGGATACGAGCATTACCCCGCCATGAATCAACCTGCGGCAGACATGTATTATTCGCAACATATCTCTGCCGGTCAAGCGCCACCGCCTCAGACCGTGACTTCCGGCGCAATGTCTTACCACTCCCAGCCACCGCCGTTACAGCCAAGCCATCTACCTCAGTATCAGCAGACTCAATATAGTCAGCCGTACGGCTATGCCAATGGCCTGACTTCGCCTCAAAGCGCTCCTGTAAACAACGGCATGGGTGGTCAGAACGTCCTGCCTCTCCCGGGTGTCAACACGGGAGGCTTCCAGGGTTTTGACACCACCGGCCAAGTCGCCCCGCCTGGCATGAAACCCAGAGTAACAGCCACTTTGTGGGAGGACGAAGGAAGCTTGTGCTTCCAGGTCGAGGCCCGGGGCATTTGCGTCGCGCGCCGCGAGGGTAGGTTCAACTGGCACAAAAAAAGGGTTGCCGAAGCATGCTAACAGGTTTACTAGACAATCACATGATCAACGGCACCAAGCTGTTGAATGTCGCGGGAATGACCCGCGGTCGCCGCGATGGAATTCTCAAGAGTGAGAAAGTGAGACACGTCGTCAAGATTGGCCCTATGCATCTGAAGGGTGTGTGGTAAGTTTCACGTATCCCCAGACGAACCCGCCGCCGTACACGGTCTAACGAGACAAAAACAGGATCCCTTTTGAGAGGGCTTTGGACTTCGCGAACAAGGAGAAGATCACCGAGCTGCTCTATCCTCTCTTCGTCCACAACATCGGCGCCTTGCTCTATCACCCTACGAATCAAACACGCACCAATCAAGTCATGGCTGCCGCTGAACGCCGCAAGGCAGAGCAGAGCCAGATGCGTGGTGCTCCCCAAAACGGCGGCCCCGGACTACCATCTATCCAACAGCACCATCACCATTCCATGGGCTTGCCTGGACCTCAGCAGCCTCTTCCATCTCATGCTAATATGGGACGTCCCACTCTCGACCGTGCCCACACGTTTCCTACCCCCCCAACTAGCGCTTCTAGCGTGATGGGTGGCAGCATGGGTGCCTCAGACAACGGATTCCAGTGGGCTCAATCCCAAGGAATGGGCAGCGCGCAACCCCAGAACCCGATGTCCATTGACACTGGTCTCAGCAATGCCCGCTCCATGCCTGCAACTCCTGCCTCGACACCACCCGGCTCCTCTATTCAGAACATGCAGTCGTACCAGACCGGCACGCAGCAATACGACAACTCGAGGGCCATGTACAACCAGTCTGCTCAGCAGTCCCCTTATCAAACCAGCCAGGGTTCGCAAGACCGCTCCGTATACGGGCAAAATGATTCGTACGCTAAGAACGACATGGGTCCTCCGTCAGCACGGCCCGCTGCCTCCAGCGCCTCTCAGGATCAGAAGCCTTCAAACGGCATCATGCACCCTGATCCAAATGCGCCTCAGCCTGCCGGTGAGGAAGAGGCAGACCACGAGCACGACGCTGAATACACGCACGACAGCGGTGCCTACGATGCTAACCGTGGATCATACAACTACTCCGCTCCTGCCGTCGGATCGCTTCCTACCGAACACCAACACCTTTCGCCTGAGATGACAGGCTCGCCTAGCCACCCTCCCGCATCTGGTCGTGCCACCCCCCGCACCGCCGCCGCGCCTCAGCCCTACTATTCCCAGCAAGCTGGCTACAGTACGCCCCCGCGTGTCGCTCAGCAATCTTCAAGCAATCTCTATAATGTAATGAGCAATGACCGCAATTCTGCAGCCGCCGGTGGCAACAATGTCTACCAGCCTCAGTCTGACATGAACTCCATGTCTAACGGGTATCCTTCCCAGATGAACGGCGCCTCGAGTGGGATCAAGCGTGGCCGTGATGACGACGACGACCTCCAGCGCCCGCTGAGCGGCGGCGGTATGGACTTGAAGCGGAGAAAGACGCTCATGAATTCAGCCGTTCCCACGTATGATACGATGGCACGCGCTCCTCCCGTAATGGCTCAGCAGCAAGGAAGGTAGTAGCGCCTTTCGGCCATACTATAACATCCCCAAACTTAGGTCACTTCATTAGTGGGCGTTGTGGCCACACCCGGTGCGAGGGATGATAACCATCTGATGATGATCTTGAAGTCTCTTACGAGAGGTTTCTTGACATTCTTTGCACACCAATTTCTTATTTGTCCTTTTATTCGCGAGACGACTTTTCGGCATCGAGGACCATTTGGAGACGACGCTGACGAGGTGACGACTTCTCATTCACTGTTTTTTAAACGCCCATCACGGCTGTAGATGCTGATGAATGACGCCTTGCATGGGGGAGGACGTAATCCTAAAGACTCGACCATTCTTCTTTTTCCGGAGCTTCGGGACAACATACACGAAAAGAGCACGGTGCGGTTTGAAACTACGGCCTGCTAACCCGTTATGACACTCGGGTAATGCGGCATGCGAACACCACATTGGAGGACGGACCATCAACATCACCAACATCTTTTTCTTTGCTTTGGTTTCGAATACAGTGGAGGATCATCTGGTACTGATATGTGCCAGGGATGGGGGAAAGGATGATGACCTTATGACGACCCTTGTTCCTTTCACAAAAGTGTGAGACGTGTGTTGGAAACTGTCTCTTTAGGTAATGACTTGATGAATGGAAATAAAAAAAGCTGCTGCTGCTTCAGAACTACAGAATCCAGCGACATTGCCTTGGTTGTGATTAAGAAGGATTCTTCCCGAATTTATGCTGATATGACAAGTAAAGTAGTCGAGACGACGCCAAGCACTGGAAATAAGGTTGAGCGACGATTGTGCTGGTGCAGGTACGAGAACGGCATAGATGTCGGTTTAACAAGCAGAGTATAGCTTTCATGTTGGCCATCTGACGTCTGACGCCTCCCGGCTCCTCAGTCTTTCACAAAAAAAAAAAGCCCGTAGTGGTGACTCGGAATTCGGAATGGGACTATGTATGATGAGAAAACCCCCTCCCCTCTGCCCCCATAACTACGTGAAAAGGGGTAGTACATACAGTTCAGGGAATCGCAAACCGGAAGCTAGGAGGATAAAGATATGGCTCAATACCCGTCGTACTTGGAGAGGTGTTATGGATAAATACGGACACTTCAAGAAATAGGATTTGGCCTGCGCTGTTAAGAAGATTAGGTCCAAGCATCGGCTGTGGCGGCCAGCATTTGAGTGCTGTAATACTATCCGTATGTAAGAAGGAGTCGGTGTCATCCTTCGAGCTCGGCTAAAACCCGGATCACAGAACAATCCACCAGCCCTGGTGCTAAGGCACCGTACCTTACCTCCCCTCACCCCAAGCGGTAGCTACGTACACGGTCGGTCGCGGTTTTTCGTCTGGCTAAGCTTAGCTCAGGAAATCTGCGGCTCAGCTAGAGCTTGCAGCTACAGTTCTATCTTCAACTCCCAATTTAATCTGCGGCACTCATTTTTTTCTCGATCGACCACCGAACCTGGAGACGAAATATTGGCATGCTCAATTGATGACCGTAAAGGTGTTGGCATAGTATTACGGTGCGACGGCATTCTTCTACGACTCCTACCTCCGAAATCAACCGACCGATTTGCAGCATGGCGACTCCGACGCAGATGAAGCATGCGGCTTCTCAACAGGGTAGAACCCCTTCGCAGCTTACAGCAGCGACCCCGCCGGTGTCGACGCCGTTCTCGGCATCGCAAGCGCATATAGCTTTCTCGCCGAGAGGACCTAAGTCGTCACCTCAGCAGTTTAAGAAATCGCCGGCGACCTCGACCACCCTGATGGGCCACCCAGCTAATGGCGCGCTGAACTTCGACAGCCCCTCTGCCGCAGCTGCTATGGGGGCGCTTGGGATCAGTGGCGGACTGGACATGGGACTAGACCATGCCGGGATCGCGGGATTTGGTGGCTTGGGGGCATTGGGCAGCGAGGACGACAAGCTCAAGAGGTTTGATGCTGTCATTGAGATTCTTGGAGTAAGTCAGGGCAATTTGTGACTCAAAGTGACTGGATGCTGATCAATATGTTTGTAGAAGGCAACAGGCCGAGTGAGTGAAGCCGGTCTCGAGCGACTTACGCTCCGAACAGGTCTTACCAGTATGTGGGACGAGCATCGGTCGCCCGACGGCAGGAAAACAAGAATGCTGGTCATTGCCGGACAGGCCTTGACGATTGATATCGAGCTGAACAACAACATCGTGGAGAATGTTTCGCTGGGCTTTCCGGAATCTGGCCCGATTGTCACAAGACACAAGGATCAGGCTGGCAACATCTTGCTCAAGGATCTGCAACTCCGCCCGGACCAGAGTCCGCTGACCAAGACTTTGAAAGCATTTTCTGCGAATCTTGAACGCCTGGCAACTCTCGACAAGCTGAGCGTCGTTCCGGGATTTGATTGCCAAGAAGCTCTAGCTGGCATCTTTGAGAGTCTTGAAAGACTCCACAAGTGGGAACTGTCGAAGCTGCGGGAGGATCCTGCCATGAGCGGCAAGCCCGAACGTTTCCTCGAAACGACTGTCATGTGCACCAAGAGCGGTCGTCCGAGGATGCACTCGAGGGGTATGGTGGGCCTAAGCATCGAGTATTGGACGGAGAGACGCCATGTCATTCCCAAAGCACCAGAGACGACGCGCTACTGCGAGAACATGGAGAAGGCCTGGTCGATTCTCATAGGCTGCAAGGCTTTAGATGGTGACATGTTCCCTCCCGTCCGGGTGTCTGAGGACTGGATCTCCCAAAAGGTCGAGAAGACCGAGCCTGGACCCGAGGATCTTCTTGTCGCAGCTTCTGGGCCGGCTCTTGATTGGCTGGAACCGGAGCCTACGACGCTGCCACAGACAGACGACAATAAGGATTCGGGCATCGACGTGGTGCAGGCGGATGGCACGACGCACAAGTACCCGAATGTCAAGTTTGTCGCGACACTCACCCCTTCAGTAATCGTGCCGCAGTCGGTATGGAACACACTACACACCCTCACAGGAGCCCAGGCTCAGCCCATGCCTCTGCCGACCTACACGTTTGATAGCATATCCTTCCCGATACCCGAAGGAAGCCACCATGACGCAAGCGAGCTCAGAGTTATTTCTTGCGAGAGAAGAGTTCCGATTCCGAGCGACGACAACGCCGTCTCGTCCCGGAAACACAAGAATACACTACTCATTTACAAACCTGTGTATGGACAGACAGTGACCGAACTGTCGTTCTCGCACCCGCGACAACTAGTCGCAATGCTACCCATCCTTCGCCAGTATGCACTAATCTCGACGTTACTAGAGAGGAGCTTCAGCTCTGATATCTCGGGCGAGACATTACCAGAAGTCCATGAAAACATTACGATGAGTGATACGAGGACGACGCAGGCCGAGTACGAGAGATTCATGTCCAAGAATTACGATGGTGACGAGCAGGAGCTTACCCTCGACGTGGTGCTGACGGTCCACCCCTCCGCTGGTCTGCATATAGTCTTTCCCTTCCGCAATGCAACGGCCAACGTAGACTTGCAAATTCAACATAATGGAGTGGTACACGTCGTGTCACAAAACATCGTGCCGGTCGACGGCAGCGACGCGGCGGAGACAGGTAAAGGCAAGGGCAAGCAGCTTACCCCGCAGGACTTGGGCAGGTTGCTCGAGGTGATGGAGGACCTCTGCTCCTGGGCAGAATGGATCCGAAAGAACCTGTCGTAAGCTGCTCTGCCGGATGGACGATCGATCCGATCGATGGAGGGGAAAGATGGATCAAAAGACCACGAACGTGGAGATGCATATGACGTCTGGACATGTTTTGGGTTTTTGTTTTGTTCTGTATAATTGATACCCAGGCGGGATCAACGGTGGCCCAAGTTGAACCCGTCATTTCTCGCGGACAAGGAACAGGGAAGCGAGCTTCAAGTATCTTCATGGTCACGGAACCTTTGGAAAGGGCAGGCAGGCTAGAGGGGGAAAAGAAACGATGCAGCTTCACGCAGGATTTGGGTTGGTTCGGTTCCGAGGCTTTGGGTCTTGGGTTTCTTTGGGTCGGTCGTATTTCGACGGCGGGGTTGGCTTCGCCCCTTGGTTAGGCCGCCCGACGTCAAGAGGATAGTGTTGGGCCCAAACAAAGGGAACGACGAAGAAACCAGCGCTTTGGTGTAATGGACCAGTTTAAAGTGGTTTGCCCACTTAGTCCTCAAGTCACCTCACACGAGATGCATGAAGAAGGGCTGAAAGAAGAAAAGGTTGATTAGAATGACGTTTGTTCTCTTAGTGCGCCGGTAGTGATGCCTGCGAGATCCCGAGTGGAGAGAGAGAGCCACAGGGCTTCCCGGCGGGAGTCCCTTAAGCGCGGGCTGCGGTGGTTGTTGTTATTGTTGTTCTTGGTGATCTGTTGACAGGGTCGACGGGTCTTGCTGCCTTACCGAGAGCCCTGCTGTGACGTTTGTTTTTTACACTAGTGCCGAAACCCCCCGGGTGGCCCTTTCCTCCCAATGGATTTACATGTTGGTTTGGCTCTGGGTGGGGCGATGATGATGGACTGGATGCCAGTGGTAAACTCTAGTTCGGATCGTCAAAGCCTTGCGAGACACTGCAAGACCCTTGATGATTTGGATGCAAGATTTGGTTACACTGTACGAGGTATGAGTGACATGGATGGGTGACGTTGAGTCAATATATCAGACTTGAGGGCAGGGCGAGGGGTAAGCTATCGTAGGATAGGGCGGGAAAAAAAAAATTAAGGGGGGATATTTGAGGAAACTGGGAGGGCTGGAAGAGTCGACAATTTCTATTTCGTTCCCTTTGACTTACAATGCAGGATCCTTTGCCTTGCTTACCCTATTGTAAGGAGAGTTGTAACCTCTCGTCCCGAAATACGGACTTACACTGAGAAGAGGTCGTCAAGACAAACAGGAAAAAAGATGAATACACACCCAAGAAGTCTCAATTGACCGGACCGGAGGAGAATTTGGAGATCAAAGAAGCAAGGCGGATGAGACGGGTGATCCGGGACGTTTCCTCGGGTGGCGGCGGCGCCGTCGACGACCCACAGCAACCCGGGTGGGGGCTTTGTTGCCTTGACGGGGCCAACGGAGGTTGGCTTCGCTTTCTCCCCCCGCTCTCCTGCTACCTTAGGCTACCTTACCCGGTAGTGTGGTTACCAAGTTACCTCATTGTTCGAGTTTTTCTATTGCCAATTATCCTAATTGGGCGCCTTCTGCGGCGGTTAGAGTCGAATTTTCGAGTATTGTATGTTTAGCTGTTTCTTTTCTCTTGTGATGTCTTTACCACTACCGCTCGGAAGCCTCATGTCTGACACAACCCCTTCCTGCCCATTCCCTCATTCGCCACATTTTTTTCTTCTTCTTTCTGCTTCAGTGTTTCGGGAGTCTGTGCTGTGCCTGCTGGGCTGCTGCAGAGGATCAGAGGAGGCGAGGCGAGGCGAGAAGGAGGCGGGGGGCCCTAGAGAGGGTCATTGGAGGGGAGGATTCCAATCGATAGGAGATTTGACATTATTGTTGTTGACGCAAGTCAATAAACAATGGGAAAGTCAACAAATCGGGTTCCCCAAACAAAACAAGGACGGGAGATCGGATTAATCTGGAGACGGAGGGGGAAATTGGCGGAGACAGGCATGGCGGGTACGGGTATCGCCTGCTTGATTAGATAGATGGAAGGGCAAGGTATCCAAGGTATCCGTACGGATACCTAGATGGCTCCGCGAAGTGCCCACGCAGATTGCAGATTGTCAAAAAGAGGAGCCGTCTCAGACGATCTGAGGGAAGGTTTGGGTGCCATCTTTACCCATAGTGCTTTGGCGGCCGCCAAACAGCACCGCCAACGGGCAATTCGGGTGTCTGCTGGTCCTTGTCGTCAACTTGCTTTTACCATGGCGGCTGCGGAATCTGCGATGCTGCACCGTAACCAGAGGTTTGACCCAATCCCCCCCCCCAAGAAAAGTCATCCCATCTTTTCTTTCGTTCTGCGTGTGTTCAGGCTCCTGTGGGAAGACCAAGTATTGGTGTTACCTGAGCTGACACTTTCCCTTCCCCCTTACCTCGATTTTTTTGATTACATTCCCGTCCCTTTGTGTTGCAGCGGCGAGTTGTTCCCGTCCTTGGAAGAGTGCCCTCCCTTCCTGTCTCTGTTCCAGAGTTGCCGCCGGTCCCACGACACGCGGGAGTCTGGGAGAGACCAGGACCCTCCCCCGCCCTACTTAGTACACTACTGACTGAGGTGGGCTGCGGGCCGGGTGAGAGAAGGCGTGCGTGGTCTTGACTCTCTTCACGGGCGCCTGTTTTATTTTGAAAAGCGGCCCGTTGAAGAGCTCCAGGTTGGGCTTACTGATAAGAGGCAAGAACGAAGAATAGAGAGAAACACCAGTTTCTTTTTAGAGGAAACCTTGCAAGCCGCTGCCGCACACCAATGTGTTTGACCTTTCCCACACACTTCAGGAGCTTCAACGTTGGCTGGTGGGCAGAAAAAAAAAGAGATTTGATGCAGACGAGGGGCCGGGGAGGAGGCTCCAGGGTGTCCCAGATTCGCTAGCCTGGCAAGCTCGACCGTGCGGCGTGCACTCGACTCCCCGAGATGCCCTCCAGCATCTCTAGTCATCGTCAACGAGGGCTTTGGGCAGCTTGTGGTACTCTCTCCCTCCCTCGTATTCTCTCCAGACTTTCAGTGAAGCGAGATGACGCGGTCACGGGCATGAATTCGTAATATCAGGTGCAATTAATCGCTGACCCTGCCGCTTTCCCCGTTCAGATCGGAACCTGCGAACGATGCTGCGGAGAGCCTGGTCGATATGTTGGGAATATTGAACTATAGGTATGCTGCATGATGAACGGACCGGACAGCTGGGAAGGGAATTATTGGTGAGACAAGGTTGATGGTTGCCGCCCTGTGCGGTAGTCATAACAGTGGTGACGAAGAGTAGTGACCACAGGTAGAGGAGCGTGTGTGTAAGGTACCTAAGGCGATGTACCGCAAGGTTATGTTGACGAAGTATTTGTTTTGGTGTTTTTGTTTTGTTTTGGTTCCCGGCTGTGGCTTGTCGCGTTTGTTTAGTGGCCTGGCTCCATCGGCCACAGATCAGCCGTCTTTTCTATTTTGATGATGAGCCCACATTTTCTCGCTGCCCGACAGGCGGTTCACCAAGGTGGCCACTCATGTGCGAGACGCAGATGCTGTACCGTACAGCCCGGGAATGACGAGTTGGAAGGAAAAAGAAGCAAAGAAAAAGAAGCGTCCTTGCTGTGTCTTGATGGAGTCCTTGGAGAGTGAACAAGTGGCAGTCGAGTCGCGGCTACCTATGAGATCAAGGAAGGGGGGCTTTTGGCACTGCAGCGACTACTGCAGAGGAGCGTGTGACTGCATGTTGGACCTGGCAAGCTGGATCTTGGTCAAGGCGAATGGGCGTGAGGCTGTCCTGCGGGAAGAGATGGGTATCCTGGAAGCTTTCTGGGGTGGCACGGTGGGACAGGCGCCTGTGCTCTCAGACGAGTCTAAGTCTGTAGGAGAACTTCAAACTTCGAAGCGCAAGCCTCGTCTGGTCTTGGTTGGACCATGTGGTGCGGACGCTAGCTGTACATAGTACGTCGCTTGACGCACAGAACAGGAGACGAGATGGACCAGTCCCGCACATTGTGCATTTTCCCAGTCTGCCAGTCTTCATTGTCCAATACGTCTCCAGAGCGTGTTGATCTCCCTCGTTGTCTTGCCCATATTTTCCTCTCTGGTGAGGTTCGGGCTGCAGGAGACTTCAGACGCGAGTGCGGGACCCTGCAGGTAGATGGAAGGATGCAGCCAATGGGCGGTGCTGGCAGACCTCCAAAAGGCATCCCCCCCGGCTCGGTCTTGGGGTGTCCCCTGGTCTATTTGGATGCCAGACCGTTGGGTTAGAACTGAGTGATGTCAGGGTTGGAAAGAGGTCGTGGATCTGTGAATTTGTTGGCTTGTTGATAATGAAGGACAACAAAGACTCGGGCTCAGGTTGGCTTTCGTCACGAAGAAGCAAGACAATTCGCAGCCTGGGGATTCTTCAGTTGAGACGCTGCATGTCTAGACCTGGGTGATGAGATTTGTTTTTCCTACATCCGGGCCTGCATCTGCAACATTGTCGCTCTTGAACAGCCTGAGCTGCGGTCTTGCTCTAACAGACCAGGTCCACTTTGAAGCGCGTGGTCACGTGCTGATCTAGCTTGTTTGGGAAATATTGTAAACAACACACGCCACGCGCGCCATCGCGAAAAGCAGCAGCAGCAGCGACGTCCACTGTCCACATCTGCACGCCCTCTCAGTCGGTTCCAGAGCGCCCAGTCAGGTCTCGCCTTCGCCTGCAAAAAAGACCCCATTCTGACTACGATCCCCCGGCTTGTGCGTGCCATTGCTGCCCGCCCACCTGCCTGCCTGCCTGCACTTACCACTTATTCATTATTACCTGCCCAGTCGTGATCTCTTGTTGCCCATCTTTCTCCCGCGCGCCCACCCACCATCCACCGGCTCGCGCTGCGCTGCGCTGCACCTTTCGCACTTACACCCGCACCCGCTCCCGCACCCAACCGCCACCCACTTCACCCACGCACACTCACCGCGCATCCTATTCTTCTACGATTCCTATTTGCGCCTACCTCTTCCCTACCCTCACAACTCCTTCCATCCCCTTCCAGTCTTGTGTGTTGCGTCCATCTCCTTGCCGCGTTTCCAAGTTTTTGGTCCTCTTCCCGAAAAAAACCACCCTACCTCCCCCAGGGTCTTTCGCCACCCGCGCGCGCGCCTCTTGTCAGACGACGCAACAAGAAGCCATCTACCGTCCCTTCATGCGATGACTTGAGAAAGTTGTCTGCCGATCACGAATCGCGACTGAAGGGGAATGAAGATGCGAAGCAAGACGCATACCTGAACGTTCCTGCTTGACCAAACCCCCTCAGACCTTAGCGCCATGCAGTAGATGCACTTGCGCTCCCGTCCCGTCCCTTCTTTCTCTGCCTACCTACTCTGGCCTCGCCTCGTCTTGTCCTCCTGCCTGGACCCTCTCTTCCTCCTTTTCTTTCAGCCTTCTCTTCTGCAACATCGCGTCCACCCCCATCACCACACCAAGAAAGAGGGCGCCCTTTCCGGCTGACCAGGCCACTTCGCCTCGTCCACGTGTAAACTGTCCTGGGACCTTGGACCTCAAACACAAGTCCAGTACTCTCACCATCTCGGGATTTCCCCCCGAAAACAACGACGACACCACCCTGCGCGCCTTGGGAACGCTGCCCTCTCGTAGTCAGCATCCCTCCGACTGTCAACGGAACGGCAGAACATCACGCACTCTACCCTCAAGACCTACGGCATATCACCATCGACTGCACTTTGCTCTACCACCTACCTACTTACAACCTAGGGTCATCAGCGGAACAGTATACGACGACCAATAACAGCGACAGATTGTTTGGAACAAGGATTGATTCATTGCTTGTTGAGCACGCCTACTGCCTACAATCACATCACATCCTGCAGGTGGATCAGCTCTTTGTATTTCGACAGCGAACAACAACACCAGAAGAAAGTCAGCCAATCATTACGACACAAAGAAACACCATTCACCATGTCGTTCTCCAATAGCAGTGGCGGAACACTCACTGTTCCCAGCCCCACACACGTCCATCATGTCGATGTGCTCGCATCATCAGTTAGGAGCTTGCGAAGGTCCCTTTCCCGATCGCCCTCAAAGTTCAGCCTGGCGCGTACGAATTCCCCTAGCTCCGAGAGCTCACACAGCGGATCTCACACTCCTGTGCAAGAGCAATCGCCTTGCCGACGATACACTCCTACTCCTACGCCTCCCAGCAGTAGCCACAACAATATCAACTTTGGAGACTTCCAGAGCCAAACACCAGCAGGGCTTCCTCCCTCTATGACTTCGACGACGCCCTTCAGCTCTCCACCAACTCTTGCTACACCTTTTCGGCCCAGTGTCCGACTCTCTCTTCGCTCGGCAAAGACCTCAAAAGCAACCGGCAGCCCCTCGAGGCCGGGGACTCGATTGAAGACGTCGCCTAAATCCCCCCTCAAACGCGCGCTCAACGCTACAACAGAATTGGGGGTAAATTCCACTCCTTCCTCATCTTCAAGCTCGGAGGCCTCGGGCCAGGAAAATAACCAGTCTTCTGCACAACAGAGTCCACACTCCCGATCGTCCCTCCAAAAATCATCGCGGCACAGCCTCCATCTCGACGTATCCGGTCACGCTCAGCAATCAAATATTTTCAAGCATCTGGAAGGCCAGGGCGATTCGCAGGGAGCACCGGGATCGGGCGCTCTCAAGCGCAGCGACGCGATTATGAATCTGGATCAGGCGTCGCTGGGCAGCCCCGTTGCGAAGCGAAGAAGTCTACACGGTATTTCCAGTTTTGGTCAAAACACATCTGATTTCACCATTTTCGACAATACCAGCAGCAGCACACCCAGCAAGACCAACTTTGACATCCACGACGAGGCGAACCGCGAGCGAGAGTACGAGCTCTTTGGCTCGCCAAGTCCTCCCGTTCCCAGAGAGCCCCTCCCCTCTCCTACACCACCTCCTCAAATTCCGAGAAGAACCGGCTCTCTACGACGCTCAACCCTACAGCAGAGACAGCACGATCGAAGCTCGTGGGGACGCAAATCTGGCGCGAATCACTTGGCTCAAATGAGCGGAGATTTCTCGACCCCCAACGTCAAGAACCGACCCCGCCTATCGATGGATCAGTTCCTCCCCCCTCAGCTTCCTCGCGATAGCCCCTTCAATTCCAATGGGCCTTTGCCCAACCCTTCTGCTCATCCTGTTGAGCGGTCTTCTCACCAGCCTCACCCGCTGTCCAAGACATTGGTGACCTCGACGTCTGGCAACAGCCTCGAGGAGCAGAACAACAGCATGCCTCCCCCTTACGTCTTTGAGAGGCCACGAGCTCCGCTCAACTTCGCCAAGTCGATGCCTTATGGTTCCTCTCGGTCACTGTTCATGCAGGAGGAGAATGAGAACGTCACACCTTTCAAGGCAGCTAAGCCATGGGCGGGTGCTTTTATGTCCACCGGCCTCGTTTCGAAGGTTAACCGCAACCCTGAGGAAGACAATAAGCTCACGATGCCCGATACACCCTGCAAGAAGCCCACCAACGGCTTCGCTACTTTCCCGCCTCCGCCTGGGAGCGCGATCAAGAAGAGCAACCGCTATTCTTTTGGCGGTATGCCTTCAACACCGTTTGTCGCCCCGGGCGCTCCGTCACGCAGCACTTTTGGTGGCAATCCCGGAAAGGGTCTCGGCATCTTCCAGCGACTCGGATCACGCCATGCACGCCGAGGCAGTGTCTTGAGCTTGGATGATGATAAGAAATTCTCCCTCGACACAAACTTCAACATTGGCCTTGGGGCTGAAAACGATGCCCCTCCTACTCCCACGAAACATGGACTCACACCGAGCAAGGGTCTCACCCCCAGCTTGAGCAACTTGAGCGAGCAGAGCATCGAAAGCCCCAGCGCTAAGAGGTCATTTCCCCCTCCCATGTCAGCTGTGCGGCCGATGATCTCTAGAGAATCTACTGGTATGTATACCGCTGAGGAGCGGTCTGACGACAAGAGTGCCAGTGGCCCCCTGCCGAGTTCTCCGCTCGGTCCTACTAGCTCTCTTACCGGCGGGCCGTCTCCTATGCAGCGTCTTTCTTTGCCATCATTTAGTCGTTCGAGGTCTGGCAGGGGGTTTAGTGCTCCTTCACCATTGCGGACCCGACTCTGTACCAGTACAGCGAATTGTGATCTTCAAATGGACACGTTGGCTAAGATTGCTCCTCACCATATAGCTAGCCCTGTGGAACAACGCTCTCCGCGAACTCCCTCCTCTCATGTTGTTCTTCCCGACGCCAGCTGCCTATCAATCTCGAACCCGGCTGAGTCAACGCGGGGTACAACTACTCCGGTCACTCCATCTGGGCGTGAGTCCTTCCAAAGCACCTCGACTCATCTCATGACCCCCGTCAATGTCGGCCGTGGTGGTGGCGATGTCGAAGACTCCCTCTACTCCCGTTTCGACAAGGTAGAGATGATTGGCAAGGGAGAATTCTCCTCTGTCTACCGCGTGGTCAAGAACGGATACTCCCGCGCTTCATTCCTCTCTGTTTTTAGTGGAACACCGACGAAGAACCCTCGCGAGAGTCCTGAGCCCGATCGCATCTATGCGGTAAAGAAGGCCCGCCGCCAATTCACTGGACCCAAGGATCGTCTGGCCAAGCTCAGAGAAGTACACGCGCTTCAGGCCCTGACACACGCAGACCACGTCATTCATTATGTCGACAGCTGGGAATACAACCAGTATCTTTACATTCAAACGGAATACTGCGACGAAGGCACATTGGACAAGTTCTTGAGCAATGTGGGTCGCAAAGGCCGGCTGGATGACTTCCGTATTTGGAAGGTCATCCACGACATTGGCTTGGTGAGTAAACTTTACCTTATGCTTGTGAGGACTGATGACTAACTTCGAGACAGGGTCTTCAAAGCATTCATGAAGCTGGTTTCATTCATCTCGACTTGAAGCCGGCAAATATTCTCATTACTTTTGAGGGTATCCTCAAGATTGGTGACTTTGGTCTGGCTACTGAGTGGCCTGCCGCCAAGGGCGTCGACGCCGAGGGAGATAGAGAGTACATTGGCCCTGAAATTCTTCGTGGTGATTTCAACAAGCCTGCAGACATCTTCTCGCTCGGTCTCATCCTGATCGAGATGGCCGCCAACGTCGTCCTCCCCGACAACGGCCCTACTTGGGTTGCTCTTCGTTCTGGTGACCTCTCTGAAGTCCCTAGCTTGACCTTCAGCGCTACCACTACTACAACCTCTTACCGAGATGCAGCTGGTGTTCCCACCATGCAATCGCTAGATGACCCGCTCCTCGGTCAGACCAGTGCTCCGGATATCAGCCTACACTCGGGAATCGCCCCTACTCGGGTGAGCGTGGTCATGGACGACGAGAGCAGCCCTTTCATCACGCGTAAGCGCACCGAGCTCAGGTCCCCTCCGGATTTCATGAGCGACCCTTTTCACCCTAGCTCATTGGATCAAATTGTCCGCTGGATGGTTAGACCTGAGCCTGGCGAGCGACCCACCATTCAACAACTACTGACCACCACGGCCATGATGTGGGTCGCGGAACGTCGCAGATCAGCTGCGACTGTCTTCGAAGGTGTCTGGGGACCTAGCGAGTCCACCGCCCTTCCCACCTCTGTGGACGAAGACACCGAAATGATGGACGTCTAAACACGTCCGACACATACACATGCCGCCCCAGTCGGCTTGGAAGTTTGCTCACGGCTCCGGATATAAGGAGTGCGTAGAGCCCTTGACAAATTGTCTGGATTAATCGATTTTGGCTGGATCGCTCTTGCAGTGGATGCAGCGAAATCGAATTGGAACTCTGAAAGATGGCGTTGGAAGGCGAGCTCGTGTCTCCAAGTCTTTGGTAGCCATCGAAGACTACTTTATTGCGGCGGCGTTCCATTAACGAAATGACGATGCTACGGTTCATCCTTGTGGCGAGTTCAGCAATATCTTCTGCGAAGACTATGTTTGTCTTCCTCTTAGGTCATACGCTTAGCGGCATATCACGATTTCGAACTGTACGACTCCGCGAACGAGTTTTGGCGGCGAACCTCGGTACTCTCGGCATGTGTATCGGTTGGCACCGCTAGCAAAGCATCCCCAGAGAAATTTCGAAGAAGATGGTTGGAAAGTCTGACGGCTTGTTGGCATGGTTCATCAACTGTTGAGCTTGGTCTTCTGCCATGGCAGCGGCCGCTGCGAGACTTTCGTGTATAAACTAGATCTGGATTCTGAGAGGGGTGTCTGAGAAGACACCGGCTCCACAACAACCTCGTCGTCAAGTGCGAAAACAAAAACGGAAACTAAGGGGAAAATTGGGCTTTAGAGAGACTCAAAACACGCGGTTCCGTGTAGGTTTCTGGGTCAAAGCATCGCAGGGAAATGAAGGCACCAAGAAGGCGTCGATAAGAAACGGAGGCTCCGGGCTGCATTGCGCGAGCATCACAACATGTACATATGAGTAATTTTGTCAGAGTATCGGCTGGCGACTGGGAGAGGAGGGAAGGAAACGGGCTTTTCTTTTGTTATGTGCCTTCGAGCGCATTCATAGCCCTGGGTATGGTTGTTGTTTTTTATATTTCTTCTCTTGTGAAGAATACTGCATGGTGACCGTATCATACGGGTTTACCCAAGGATCAGATAGATCATCTCCTGGCCAGACTGCGCCTGTTCCCTTTGTCATTGGGAAGGTTGCAATCTTTCTCGGCTCATGATTCCATGACGAAATGGCATGATAGTTATGAACTCCTCATTAAAAAATTCATCCAAGATCCCCCCATGTCCAAGAGTGATTGTAGTCTGACCATGTTTCAATCTACTTAACATGGGAAATCGTTTCTATGCTCAAAGAGTAAGGTTAAGGTAGTATGTATCTCATGGCTGCCATCATGCTTTTCTCATACAAATCTTACTAGAAATAACAATCATGCAAGGGGAGATGGATTCACTGCAAAGTAAGAAAAGGTTGTGGTGATGGGTAGGTAAGGTAGTTCGTCATTCATGAGAGGCTCTCCGGATTCTTCTGCGTACAAGCTCCAATCAAGTGTTTTCCGCCTTCCCATCCGCTATCCAGGTATGCAAAGTTGCAAACGCCTAATTCTAAATGTCTCTACTCCGTAGCACGTGATTCTCTTTCCATTGGCGATTAAAGGAGGCATCAACACGCTCCTCGGAGTTCCGTCAAATCGCATGGCCATGTGTCTCAGCCTCCAATGCCTCGCTTGGCCCCCAAAGCCCCCCACCCCGGAGAACACGACTGGCTCTCGTCGAGGGAATTCCGAGGTTTCCTATGCGGATCGAGATCACGTTTTGCCCGTGGTGCCTATCCACAGCAGTTGCGTTCATTCCAGCTGCACCATCTTTTGAATTTTCAGCTTTAATTCAACTCCAATGCCAGCTTCTTGGCCCCAACCTTTGGGTTCAGCTTTTCCTTGTCTCGTCTCACTCAAGCTCTCGAAGTGTTTGCAGAGGCTGTCGAGTTTGTCTTTGTCTTCCTCCTCGAGGGCTGATAGACATCGTTGAAATTCATGGCGACGCCGAGGAAACGCATGTCAACGTCGGGCTGGTACGCGAGGTCGCCCAGCAGGATCTGAAGGCGGGTGCGAAACGTGGTGCCGAGCTGGCGCAGACGATCCTGGAGGACCGGGAACTCTGATGCGACGGCCAGGTTCTCGTCCTCGCCGTCGGGTCCCGGCATGGATTCCTTCTTTTGGTGACGGGGCCCGCGTGTGGAGATGCGCATCACGTCGGCCTCCTGTCGGCGGGTGAAGTCGGACACGCTCCAGCTGTAGAGGCCGTCGACGGAATCGCGATAGCTGAGCATGGCGCGCAGGAGGTCGCCGAGCTGAGACAGGTACGAGGTGCGGTCGTCTTCGCCCGTAGCTACATCGACGTGTCGGACGCTGCGCCGCGCGCCGAGGAGGCCCTTGTGTGTGATGTCGTTGAGGTACCGGGTATGTGCTTTAATGAGGTCGTCTAGGGTACAGCCTTCCCGGTGTATCCGTTTCTGGAGCTCGTTCCAGGACGACTCGATTACTTCGAACAAGATATAGTATTGAAGCTGGCCGATGAAGTGAATCATCTCCGCAAGAATGCCGCGGGTTGATTTCCAGGTTTGCACAACGATGGGGTCGGAATTCTGGAGCACACCGCGTGAGCCCGTCATACACTTGCGCCAAGTAGAGGCGAGGGCAAACTCGACACGCTTGATGCGCCACAGAAAGTTGAACACCTTGAGATACTGGCGGTTGCCCCAGTCGGTGACGACAACGTCTACTGGAGCATCGACCTTGTATTCCAGCGTAAAACAATCCCAGCCGATATCGCCGTGGGATAGTTGGAGCATCCGGGCGTCAAGGCGGCGGAGGACTTCAGGCGAGTCATACTGCGCATTGGACCCGCGAATAGCGTGCTCCAACTGAGCTGTCAAAGTATGTCGGTATTGTGCGCCGGCGGGACGATCGAGGTTCGCAGCAAGGGATTCCATGAGAAGAGCGATAAAGTCGCCCTGTCCCAGTAGAATGTAATTCTTCAACGCCTGGAGGTGCTCGAAGAGATGGAATTTGTTGGCCATGAGGTCTATGAGACGCTTCATTGTCGTCTTGTACGCCTCGTCAATCCAAGCCTCGAGGGTTGCAGTGTCGCCGTAGCGCAATTCCTTCGAGGCGGCCTTGGAGTAGTCTTCAACCCATTGCGAATCACCGCAACTGTGTCTGATAAAGTTGAGAGACTTGCCAATGAGGAAAACCTTTTGCGCAAAGTCTTGAGTGATAATGCTCGGAACCATGTCCTTGTCGATTTCGTATTTATCTTCCCATACACTGTTTCCACCCGTCTTTGGCTCGTCCGTCTGTTTCTGTTCTTTGACAAAGAACTCGCAGAACGGGTCGAGTAGCTCGCCATCGTATATCCACCGACGAAGAATATCGTAAAACGGGCGGGTGACGTGCACGAGCAGACGTTCGGCAAAAGCTGCAACCATCGGGTCACCATGCGAAGAGGAGAATCCGTGTACGAGCGAGATGAGTTGTCCACCTCGTTTACTCTCTGATTCTTCGGCAATGAGGCTCATGAGCCTCAGCCCCATGGTAGCTTCCCGCGTCCATACCACACATCTCTTCAATGTGACGCCTGCCTTCCCCATCCCACCTCTTGGGGCAGACTCTTCCAATGAAGACAATGCTTTGCGGATTTGACCCTCAAGGGTTGCGACTAGGCTGAGATAAGACCGTAGCTCACCGCCTATGGCAGCTCGAATACTTTGTCTTAGCAAGCCCTGGGCGGGGGACTTCACAAAGACATCGAGACGCCGGTATAATAGAGACGGTTCGGCGACTGTGTGTAGAAGAGAGATGATTGGAGATGGTAAAGTCGGGGGTAAGGTGATGGTGTCTGGTCTCGAGAAGGGCAGCGTAGTCGAAGATAGTCCTTGTAGAGTAAAGGGAAGATCTCGCAAGAGCACGGTCTCAGAAGGGTCGATCTCGACGTAATTATCGGCAAGCAGGGTGGATTTCAAGTTCACTTGTCGCTTATCCATTTCAGCGCCATCTATCTCCTTCTCCTTCTCCTTCTCCTTTTCCGGGTCCTTCTCTCTTTCGTTAATGGACTTGTTGTTCTTGGTGTGGTTCGGGGGGAAGTTCTTCAGTCCTTCTGGCGCAAAGGCGTCGTCGAACTGCTCTTCCTCTTGCCTTGATATCGGCGTAGAATTCTTAGACGACCGTTCTCTTTCATGTTTTCTGAATGGGTCGCGCTGCGTTTGTGGAGGAGGTTTCGGTGGGACGAGGGGCAGCGGCTCGCTTGGATCTGGCGAGTCGCCAAGCTGGTAAAGGAGGTAGAGGATAGCCCATTTCTGGCCCAAGACTGGTAAAGAGAGAAGACGAGTGTAAAGATTCGAGAAGCGCAGCGCCTGGCTTGGATTACTCTGTATGAGCTTCCGCTTGATCAGGTCTGAGGCGTGGTTGACATCTGAGGAAATGGCGGGGGACGCGGGGCTGTAGGTTGACTAGTCAGCGACATAGCATACAAGTGGTCGGGAACTGCGTGAACACGGAGTTGGGCTGAGACTTACGCATCCAAGATTGACTTCACCAGCTCGAAACAGTTGTCGTGTCTCTCATGGGCTGCGGCATCGTCCTCATGAGGGTCGTTGGGTACCAAGTGTGCTATTAGGCTGTCGACGGCACCAGCAATGCGATGCTCGCGGTTGGCCGACATGATGGCATTGCCAAATTTGCACTGACCACCTCAAGGTTCAAAGACAGCGTTGATTCAACCTCCTCGAACGAGATGCCAGAGCGGGCGGGGAAAAAGAGGTCCGGCTCGAAAGAGATCAACGTAATATGCGCCGTTGTTGTCATGTATCGTATTGATTTCGGTGGTGTATTCGCAGCATTGCAACCCGCTGTGAGAGACGCGCCGGACGCGACCTCACAGTGTTGCTGATGCCAATTGCAAGCAGCCTACAGGGGCACATTGGGGAAGTGGTCAGAGCGTCCGTAGAGGTACTGTCGACCCTTGCGACCGGCCAACTCACATATATTTCTCTAGTTGTCGATACTTCTTCCCCAGGCTCGACCCTCCCCCTGGCATTTGTCGTCAGACAGTTCGGCAAAATTTCCATCGACAAAGCAGTGCAGCACCTCTCAATCGCATCCCGTCTTCCTCCACTGTACGAGACCGAACCGGACCCAACCACTGGACCTCACTCCCGACCTTCGCCATCACGCCTGCGCCCACAACATGCCCCGTTCATCGAGATAGTACCGGATTTGCGATCGCATTGTCGCCCTCTATCGTTCTATGCTACTCATGAACATATATTCCGTCCTGCGCCGAGTCCTGCCTGCCGCCGCTGCTGCTGCACGCGACTGTCGCTCAGCTCCACTAATACGCTTGACGACGTGATCTGCCTGTCTGGCATCCCGTGTCGCAATGCCCGACATCGACCCCGCGGCCCTGAGCAGCCGCCCATCAGTAAATCTCTCCACGCCGACACTCTCGACCAAATCCATCACCGTACAACCTCCCGGCTCCCTCAAAGCCGCCAAAACAAGTCAGATCATACCGGCCCGCATTGACCTAGAACCGCTTTATACCGCCTTGAAGCAGGCTATCGGCCCAGAAGCATGGGTCATCTACAAGGAGTCAACCACAGAGTTTCTCATCGGTAAGCAACTCCGGATATCCGCGCAATCATCCTTCGGAAGCTGACATCTGCGTCTAGGTCGATTGAATCAGACCGAGTACTCAGAACGAATCGACCCCATCCTCACATCTCCCAATGGCGAAAAGGAACACCTCCATAATCAGCTAATTGCTGCGATATACGGCAATGTCACAAGGGAGATGCCCGACCAGGGCCTTGCCCCTTGGGTCAGCGCCAATGACAAGCCCACCGCTCCCGTTGGCAGTAAGCCTGTATCGGGGGATGCGGCGGAGCGTCGTCTAAAGGGCGACGTGATGCAGTTGCCCACCAAGGACCGTCGGCGTATCAAGGATTTGGTTTCAAATGACGTTAGTCTTTGCCTGAAGCTTGTTGAAGTTTGATATGCTAATGTCAAGGTTCATCAGTTTGATCCCTACGAAAGCCTTTCCAATATCTTCCTCGACAACCACCGACGACAGCCCAAGCCGGCCGATGTACCACCTAGTGCAGGAGGCATTGGTGGTATAAATAAGATGAGTGCGTGGAACCCCGGCCTGTTATGGATCAAGGCTGAGTGCTAATTGAAATGCAGATTTCGATTTGGAAATTCGCAAGCGCTTTGCGCAACCCTTGGCCGGAGAGTCTGGCGAGTTTCCCGATGCCCCCGTAGTCGAAGGCAGGATGTTACCGTTCTGCTACGATGCAGGGCTCACCAGCGGCCATGTCCAGGATGCACCGCACTTCATGACAGTTGCGACTGAAACATTCATCAAGGAATCGCTGGCCGCCATATTCGCCAAGACAAAGAGCAATGGCCCAGGAGAAGGTGCTACCGCTGGGTTCGGCGCGGGAACCCAATGGATTCAGACCCACAAGTACCGACACCAGCTCGTCAAGGAGGAGGATGCGGCCCTACGAGGTGACCTTACACGCGACAAAAGTGGCCTTCTACCTATTGAGTCGAAGGCAGCAAGTGAGCGTGGACCCCTTGGTATGGCGGATGTACGGATTGCCCTGCAGATGGCCGACAGCGGCTTGGCCCAGTTCCCCATCATAAGCACGGCGATATCATACGGCTATCGTGAAGGAGAACTTGAGAACTGGCACGACTACACCTGGCTCCCGGGTCTCGAACCTCCTGGAACCAAGACTGAAACCTCCGATATCAAACCGGCGGTTACAGAGCAGCTACCCAACGGACACGTCGACGCAATGGAAATTGACTCTGAGGCCTGGTGGGAAGGTGCAGATCCTCAAGATATGAGCTCCCTTGACTCTGTTCTTGACTCTTGTCTTGCAGTTGGATCATAGTATGGACAACCACCGACACGATCATGGGTTTCCAAGAGAGACAAGGTCTACTCCAAGCGCTTTCTTCAGGGTATCTATCCGGTTCACAGAGATTGGGAACGCTTGTGGGGCTGGACAAAGAGGCCGGGTCGGCCGCATCGAAGCTGAAGAGGCGGAAAGGGCTGGAAAGGGCTAATCGAGGTGTTATCATCAACACCGTCGAAGACCAGATTTTCCTGCATCAAACTGCATAAGCATTGGCATCAGGCAAGGCGTCATTGGGTTTCGCCATTTGGCAAGTTCGGTCGATTTTAACATCGTGCTTTATACTGGATTGAGGGACAGAGGAGGGCGGCGTGATTTGTGCATGCTCTCGTCAAAGCAACAAGGGGGCAGGGCGTTCTCGGTTGTTTAGCAACGGAAGGGTTCTGTACAGTATGGACGATACCCTATGGCTCGCTTCATGTGAGCCACATGTTTGGAAGGTGGCGAATGGTAGTTTTAGTCAGGAACGTTATAGACGAATTCATGCAACTTTAACGGAAGTTCTGGAAGGGATTTACTTTTAGGTTGGTGACTTTGTTCTTTCTGAGTTGCTATTTCACTTTGAAGCTATGTAAATCACTCTTTCCTCTTGGTTGCATACACTAAATGAATACAAGACTCTTCATCCCTCTTTCATCCTCTGTCTACAGCTTGGCAGCAACTGAGTCGCCGACTTCTTGCTTGGCCTTTTCTCTAAGAATCTTTCGCAAGATCTTGCCGGACTGGGAACATCGTCAACTTATTGTTCACACAATACACAGAGGAACAAGACTTACTGGGTTCTTGGGGATCACATCAGTGAAAGACACACCGCCTCGAAGACGCTTATGCTTGGCGACCCGGCCCTCTAACCACTTGGCAATATCCTCCCCGGAAGCGTTGGTGCCGGGTGACCGAACGATATACGCCCTTGGTAACTCTTCCCCGTTGATGGTGACCCCAATGACAGCAACGTCAGCCACATCTTGACGTTCGAGGAGCAAGGCCTCCAGCTCGGCCGGGGCAACCTGGTTGCCCTTCACTTTGATGAGCTCCTTCATGCGGTCAACAATGTGGAAGAGGCCGCCTGTGCTATACTCTTCAATATAAGCAATGTCACCAGTCCGCAGCCAGCGGCTGCCTTGATCATCTACGACGATGGTCTCGTTCGTGGCTTTGAGGTTACGCCAGTAGCCGCGCATGACGGTCGGGCCTGAAATCAAGAGCTCGCCAGGAACCTTGGCCTCGGTGACCTCTTTGCCGGTCTCGGGATCGACGAGCTTGCCTCGGCAGTTGGGCATGAGCTCTCCAACGGAAGCGCTGCGGAGCAGACGGTTCGGGTCCCACGTCATGGCTGTACAGGTGACTTCAGTCATTCCCCAGCCCTGCCGAACGATGAGGTCCTGCTTCTTAAGAATGCGTTCGGCCTGACGAGCCACGTCCGCCGCCAAGGGCGCGGCACCCGAGCCGACGGTCTCAAGACTGCTGAGGTCAAACTTTGCGGTGATGGGATGCTTTGTCAGGGCGACGAGAATCGGGGGCACACTGACGAGCTGCGTGACGCGGTACTTTTGGATGTAGGTGAGCATTTTGACAAAGTCGAATCCGTTCATGATATAGACTGGGATCCCCTGCTTGGCGAAGTTGGCGACGAAGTATGTCTGCGCATAGGCATGGTAGAGGGGTAGGAAGCAGAGACCAACGGAACGGGCAATGGAGGCCTCATGATCCGGCTCCAGCGCCGCTACCTTGACGACACCGGCACCGTTGGCGACGTAGCTGTAGTGAGAGATCTCGACGCCCTTGGGCACGCCCGTCGTGCCGGAGCTGTAGTTGAGGCAGCACGTCGTCGTGCGCGCGTCGGCCGGCTCGACCCACTGGAACTTCTCGGCCTGCGCCTTTGGGGCGATGAGCTCCGTCCAGTGACGGGCGCCGCCCTGCGCGGGCTTCTCGGGTCTGCCCGATCCGGGAACTGTGGTGTCGAAGACGAAGACGTTGTTGGCGGGGATGGAAACCTCCTTGGCTGCCTCCAGGGCGATTTCGAGACTGCCTTCGGCGGCGATCATGAAGGTCGCGCCGCTGTCCTTTAGCTGGTACGCCAGCTCGCGGGTGACAAAGGTCGGGTTGGCGCCTGTGAAGATGCCGCCGGCCATCAGGATGCCGAGGAAGACGACAGGGAAGAAGAGGTTGTTGCCCGAGAATAGGAGCACGCGATCGCCTGGCTTGAGGCCCGCCGCTTGGAGACCGAGAGCGATTTGCTTCGCCACGAGGCGGTAGTCGGAGAAGGTGATGAAGTGAGTATCTGGTCTGTCGGCGTCATAAAATGCTTTTCGATTAGAGAGAGGAGCATTGGAAGAACCAAAGATCCATGTCTGCAACGAGCAGTTCGGAAGGGGCTCCGACCACCGTGATTCGATAGGCATGTTGAAGTATAGATGTGTGGTGTGTTTGAACGGTAGCCTGCCGCAATAAGGTTTCGAGCGTCTCTTATGATCCCAGTCTTGCTCTTGACCGCGGCTCTTCGGGTTAGACAAGAATATGATATATTACTGAGCTTGAGTTAGTAACCACGATGGTGTTTCTGTCAAAAGGGCAGGATCCGCAAGTTACGCTGCGCCTTATCGTACAGGGATTCGACTTTTGCCTACGAGGCAGGAGGGATCGAGACTGGTAGCAGCCGACAGAGCCCAGTCGAAATATATACCAGCAATCATGGGGAGAACGGGGAGAACGGGGAAGACGGCAATTCCTCCAAAGTGGATTTTTCCTAGTCACATTATCACTGCAGGCCTACCTTGGCAATGAGCTCCAGACGAAACCCCAGAGCCCCCCGTGCTCCTATCGGCCAATGGCCACGTCCTTCCGGCGAGACTATGGCTCGCAATTGATGCATCCAAACCTGGGGGGAAGCAACTTCGTGACGCTAGATCTCCGCATCATACCCCTGTCGATGCGGGGGTTCGGAGCTCTGCGACTGGGCAAAGCTGGGGAAGATGGAATAAGAACCGAGGCATGGCGGTAAAAACGAGCTACCGGAAAAGTTGGGGGAGGAGGAGGAGGAGTAGGGACCGGACCGACGACGACACACCATTTCCTGAAAGGGTTTGCATTTCGTTCAACTTGCGATTGGGTTGCCAGCGAATGTCTACCACCTTGTATTCCACTTGATGTCGTCCCAGCGGATGTGTAAGAGGGCAGAAGCGGCCAGCATTCTGCCCTATCGCCCTATCGTATATTTCTTCGCAAGCTAAAACCTGGACGCTTTGTGAAACAGGGTATTCGCAATTGTATAACTAGATTTACAAGTAATCCATTATCGTGGTCGCACGAGGTTGGAGGCTTGAATCAAACCTGCATTGACCAATCGCCGCCGTTCCAATCGACAAGCTGGGTGATTGACAGCTTCTCCATCTTTGTGAGCAGACCAATCCGGAGACGGCCAATGTCCCGCTTTGGAGCCGCCTCTCCCCGAGGTTGAGGCTCCGTCGTGGTTGAATAACCACGCGCGCCAGAAATGGTGTCGAAGTTAGGTGCTTATTCTCTCTGCTGTTCATCTTAGCCTTTCGTCGGCGTCGACTCGCTTGTTCAAGCGTGTTTTCTCCAGTCTTTCGATCAATGGCCTAAGCCAGATCGTTGCAAATGGTCTGAGTACCTTGTTACTTACGAAATCCACAGGGGAAATCAAGTGAGTCAATTTGCAACTCTGCTGAGATAGACGTATTAAACTGTATCGGCGGCATTGGTGACAATTAAGGCTGAGATTGAGTCAACTCTACCAGAGTAGCATCACCCATTGCAGAAGTCTGTCCCAATATCGGTGTATTTGGACCGATGAGATTGCACCTGTAGACAGTCAAGCCGTGTCTTTGGGTCAATATGGCCAGAGAAACGTCGATCGAGGGCGGCATTGCACCTGATTATCGTGTCATGTGCCGTAAGCCGTACTGAATATGGTATCGCATTGTTGCTTGTTACGGAACTTAGTATCCAGCTCCTGGCTCCCTTAGAGGTAAGGTAGTGAGTTTGGCGCTGCTTCCCAAGGATCGATCAAGCGGCCCGTCGGCGTTGAATAGATGCGCGTCCCCTGCATAATAATAATTGGGTGCGAGTTATGCAAGTCTCAATAACGCTTACTCGTCCACATCGCCTCTTATGCGTCCACCGACCCAGAACATTACCTAATCACGCAGTAGCCGGCTCGACCAATCACAATGATCCATATTCCAAGCAGAGCTCACGACTTTTGAACCTCCCGAATCTAAACGAACAGCACATATCCGCAATATTCCAGAGCCCAGCGCCGCCGTCCCCTCACCCCTCGCCGCCATCGCCAATTGAGCCGTCAACACGTCCCTCGCCATGGCTTCTAGACTCTCACCTCTCCTCTTCAGATCAGCCCTCCGCTCGGCAACGTGTCGGGCGGCGAGGCCTCAGTTCCGCGCTTTCTCCCTCACAGCCGTCCGCCCCAGCGACACTCTCCAAGTGGTAAGCAGCCTCGCTTTCGCCCTTCGCCCAACATCAATTGCACTTGTAGCACGACTACAAGGGCTCCCCGATACTCATAAATCGTCGTTGGGACATGTCTTCCCCAAGTCAATCGCTAATCCTCTCCTGTCCGACAGCACCGCGACACCCCGAAAAACAACACCGATATTCCCTTCAAGTTCACCAAGGAGAATGAGGCCGTCATCAACGAAATTCTGAAGCGCTACCCGCCGCAATATAAGAAGGCCGCTGTCATGCCCATCCTCGACCTTGGTCAGCGCCAGCACGGCTTCACCAGCATCAGCGTCATGAACGAAGTCGCCCGCATGCTCGAGATGCCCCCTCAGCGCGTCTACGAAGTCGCATCTTTCTACACCATGTACAACCGCACCCCTGTCGGAAAGTACTTCATCCAGGCCTGCACAACTGTGAGTCCGTCATTTTGCTGCGATATATCCATTCGATCTGTACAATAAGCACTCTCCGAAGTTCCCGTGGCCACACTATAGTAGGGAAGCGATGTCTTTGATACACGCCGTGCCTGCGGGAACATGCAAACCAATACGACATCTTCTAGAATTGGGCAGTATAGCTAATATGTTAAATACAGACCCCCTGCCAACTTGGCGGCGTCGGCTCCGACGTAATCGTCAAGGCCATCACCGACCACCTCGGCATTAAGCAGGGCGAGACCACAAAGGACGGCCTGTTCACCCTCCTCGAAGTCGAATGCCTCGGTGCCTGCGTCAACGCCCCCATGATCCAGATCAACGACGACTACTACGAGGACCTCACTCCCGAGACGACCATCCAGCTCCTCGACGCCTTCAAGGCTACTGCTTCTGCCACCGGTGGTGCCTCCGCCGCCCAGGTCCCAAAGCCCGGCCCAATCAAGAGCGGTCGTCAAACCTGCGAAAACTCCAATGGCCTGACGAACCTCACTTCCGAGCCGTGGGGCCCCGAGACGACGCGGAGCGATTTGTAAGAATTTGGTGGCGAGAGAGGACAGCGGAGGAAGGCGAGGAGAACATTAGCGCACGCGCAGAAGTCGGGATAAGCCCACGAAAGGGCCCAAGCGAAATGGAACAGAGCCGGTGGGAGTCCGGCTTGTATATAAAACACAATGTGCTGTATTCGGAATGCATGGGATATCGGTTTAGAGATTCATGGTCTTCTGTTCCTACCCCGAGACGGCGGATATCTGCCTAATTCCCTTTTTTTTTTGGTTCAACGTGATGATCTTTTGTTTTGTTTTGTTTTAAAAACTTGTGAATGAATTGCCGCTCGAAATATGTTTTGTTTGATATAAACCTGGGACATGAAGGAAAAATATTCACTGTATGCAGCTTTTAATGCGCCGTCTCACTCGGGGATCCTCAGGATCCAGCCATCTGGCAGTCTCTTGTTTTCGGAGCTCAATCCCCCCAAGACAACGACACCGGCCTCTTCCACGTCTCCCATAGCCGCCGCCGCGAACCAACCGCGCGGCGCGGGCTCGCCATCATCGTTATCGTCGTCATACGGCTCCATCGACAGTCTCGTCCACTTGCCTTCGCCCGTGGGACGGCCGAGGGCCTGCAACATGGCATCGCGCACGCTGGCGGCCGTCATCCCCAGCGGCGGGACCTGGAACGCCCACACGTCGTCCCACATTGCACCGGCGCCCGAGTGGCCGTCCGGGCTGGGGTCGCGCTCGCCCATGATGAGGAGCAGGTACTCGCGGCCGGCGCCGACGGTGACGGCCTCTAGACCCGCTACGCTGCGGTGGCCGGGCCACGTCTGGCCGGGAACGAGGTGGATCTCTTGCTCGCCGGCGCTGCTTGCACCCTGGGCGATGCTCTGCCAGCCGCCGCGGCCGTGAACGGCGATTTCGCCCTTGGAGACGCCGTCGTCAAAGGTGTCCATCTCGAGATGAATGAAGTCGAGCTGTCCGCCGATTTCGCCCTTGCCGTCATACCCGCCGAAACGGAACAGCCGGCTCTTGCTGACGGTGATGGCGGCGCCGCCGCGCGCGGGGCCGGGTGCGGACGGGAGCTGGCTCCACACTCTGCTTCGCACGTCAAAGGCCCAGAGGTCGTTGGTGCGCTCCCCGCTGGTGAGGCAGCCGGCGTGGACGAAGAAGGTGCCGTACCCGTCGTCCTCCTCGTCCGTCGCGTTGGCCGCGGCGTGGCCGACGATGGGCGCCTGGGGGATGCCGACGTCGGCGCTATCTCCCTGGGCCCAGGCTCTCCAGGTCTGCTTGCCGCGGGTGTGTTTGGGGGCGAAGTCGCGCGGGCGGTCGGTCGCGGCGGCGGAGTGGTAGCTGCGCGGGGAGGGCATCGGCAGGTTGGTGACGCCGGGGGCGGGGGGTACGGGGTCGAGGAAGGACCAGGAGTTGGTTCGGGTGTCAAAGACCCAGACGCGGCCGGCCTCCTCGACGGGCGTCATGTCCGGGCCGCCGCGGCCGCCGTAGAGGAAGATGCGGCTGCCGATGACTGCGGTGGCGTGGCCGACGCGGGGACTCGGGACGTCGCCGAGGGCGGCGAGGGGCTCAGGGAGGGCTGGGCCTTTGCCTTTGCCTTTGCCCACGGCGGTGGCTGCGCTTGTGCTTTGCTCGCCGGCTCCTCCGAGGGGCGCGTAATCTTCTCCTTCTTCTCCCGTGACGCCTGGTGAGGCGAGAGATACTTCGTCGAGGAGCTGTTCCTTCAAGGCGGCCTTGTCCTCGATGTCGCCGGCTGGTTCGGGCTGCTCGTCGATCTTCTCCTCCGTCTTTTCCGCGGCGGGCTCGGCGTCGGCGGGCGGGGAGTACTGCTTCGCGGGGGCGGACTTGATCTTGTAGTAGTCGGCACCGGCGCTGTTGTAGGGAAGCCTAATGACGTGGACGTCGTTGTCGACGGGTTCGCGGGGCTTCACCTCGCCGCCAAAGACGTAGGCGGAGCCGTTGACAACGTTGACGGTATGGGAGGAGCGAGCGAGGGGTGGGACATCGATTCGTTCCCACGTGCCCTTCATGGGCTTGGGGCCAGCGCCGCTGGAAAGAGACGGCCTCTTCACATTAGGCATATTGGGCATATTGGGTAGATTCTGCGGGAGAGATTGGAGGATCTCGGTCGTCCGCCGTTTGAGAGCTCCGAAAGACTCCATGATTGCTGCTGAACGCTGTTTCACGGTATGGAATGTCGAATGCCAGTTAGAAGAGGAGAAGGAGGGAAGAGGTGGGCGCAATTGGGTTAATACGAAGTCAAGTTTGTATGCTGACTGCGTTGCTGATGTGATGTTTGGGATGGGCCTCGATGATATGACGTAGCGAAGGGACCCTCAGCTCAGCTCGGGGGTGTGTTTCTTTGGTGGGTTGTAAGCGGGCAGTATAACAAGCTCCGGATGCGAACCAAACGGCGATGAATGGGTGAAGGAGAGAGCAATGAAGGCAATGGAAAGCAGGGCATAGACTAGTCCCACGGGTAATATGTCAGCTTTTGACCAGATAGATAGCCAATTGGCAAAGGAAGTTTTCCCCTTCCTTAAATTTCTCTGTCGTCTCGATCTCTCGTATCACATAGACGCTTGTTGCCAGCGGCGCCGGCTGTGTACAATGAGGATGGCTCAGCTTGCAGAGGGAAGCGGGGGCGGGCGCAGGCTCCCTAGAGCTCCCGTCCTGTTCATCCTATCAGGGATGTAGAATGCACGCCTGCGGAATACCTTAGTGGACGGGGCCAGGCACTTAGTGGTCGGCGGTGCTGTCGGTGGAGTTTAGTCGCCGGATTTCTTAGCAGGGACCTCCCGTATTTGGGATGCACTGTCAGGAGAGGAGAGGACCCTGGTTTTGTTGCCGTGAAGCCAACCTGCAGACTGTATGGATACAGTCCGCCAACAACCTGCTCCGACCCAGCGATTCTTGGCCTTCGTCGCCGGGGGAACACGATTATCAAATCACGCTTCGCAAGCTTTATAGCTAAGGGGCCAGGGCAATGATTTGATCGCCAACTGACAGCGGCACAACAGGCTGGCAGACAACGATGGTGCCACAGCATCCCCCTTCGGACACGACTCAGCATGATCCCACTTTGGCCCCTCCAAAACTGTACATTGGAGTCGATGATGCCCAATCACGAGCCGATCCCGTTGATAAAGGCGACAAGATGCCTTGTAGATGCAAAATCCTTGTGTTACCCGTTCGTTGCATTCGCTTTCGAGACTTGCAGGGCACTTGATACCGAAGCCGCCGAGCCATCGGGCATTGGCCTCACCTGTCTGTCGCCTTGTGCCTCTCAACGTTTGGCCATGATCTCAGCACTTGTTCTTTGGGGAGCTACAAAGAAGTCCTTGATGGAGGTGGTAATTTACTTTAGGCGATTATCGGCTAGGCGCCTCATTCACACAATGGCTACTACCTTCTTAATACCTAGGCAGTGACGACTGAAGACTGCCTGTTAATCGGTCCTCCAGTCGGGGCGACTTCGGCCCCGCGAATCCAGCGCCCCGTGGCCCCACATCGGGCCCGAGTCCGCAATCCGGCGCCGTACTACTCACGGAGTCGATGAATACAACGGCGACCGCATGCCGTGGCAACGGCCAGCATACCATTCCAGGAAGCAAGCGTCAGAAGCCACCCGATGGACCAAGGGCACCAGCTTGAGTAACTGCTCACTATCGCGTTCTCCCCTCGGAAAGGATCCTGCTGGATTTAACCCCCTGCTGTCTCAACGACGCGTGACTACCTGCGTAGGCGTTTTTACCACTTCCTTCAAATGTGCAGAGAATTTTTTGAGTTATTTTCAGCTTCTCCGTCCACAATCCTAGGTCACCACGATCTCGTTGTGGTTCTTCAGGCTACGGCTTGTTGGAGAAGAAGCTAGCACTCAGCTGTAGCGAAATACGAACCGTCATACGCATAAGCCTGCTGGGCTGTTATCTAGAATAGCATCTAAGATCGACTTTTTTTCGATTGGAAATAGCTACTAGCGAATGCCGTCGTCGCTGAGGGCCAAGAGGAGAGGAATAACGAGAGCTGCTTCCTACGCTCGAACACGAGGCGGCGTACAGTAGCGCAACAAAAGTGCAATGCTGAGGCCACTGACTGACAACTCGGGAGCCTCTGATCAACCTCAGCCGTGAAACACACTTACCGGGCTTTCCAATCTGAAGCAGGCGCGGTAAAATGACGCTTGCCGCCAAACCTTCGTCGTCATAGATCCAGCCTGTTGGCACCACATGTTTTTGGGGGCCATGATCACGCACGATTGCAACGTCCCATCGCGAAAGCTGCCTCAAGAAGAAACACATTCGCGGCACTGCCACGAAAAGCACATCTAGATAAACGCTGCAGACGCAGGCAGACGCAGGCAGACGCAAGCAACCCCACCCCCTTCCATCTCCTCCAAGCTGCACCGTCGGCTAATGTGTCCACCCACCAGCCGCCGCCGCGGCGCAGTCCAATAAGTTGCAGCACACAATCCGATGGAGCCCTGTTGGAATTGGGATATGTTCTTTTCGCTGCCGCCCTCGCGCGCGGGACGGAGAGTGTGTGTGGGCAAACCCGTGGATGGTCTGCTGGGCTAATCTGCGTCCCAGCCCCCGGCCGGAGAACCGTTGGCGGCATGCGAGCTGCGTTGCGTGGCTGAGCCTCTCCACCTGCGGCGTGCGGGGGGTGGTGGTGGTGGTGGGAAAAGGTAAAAGTGTGGATAGGTAAGTAATTACTCTGTTCATGTTCATGTTCAGCTTGCAGGACGAGAGCTGGCTGGCCGGCCGGCCGGTGTCCAACGCGTACTAGTGCTGACGGGTTCGGTTGCGCCTCAGCCCATCGATTCTCTTGTCTCTCGATCCGAGTCTTTCTTTTTTTTTTTGTCTGGGCCGCGCCTCCGCGACCAACACCCACCATCGCCACCCTATGGTGTCTAATCGAACATGCAAAGCGCAGAGAGGGGGTAAGAAAAAAAAAAAAGACATAGAGCAAATCAGGTTTTAACCCTCTTTCTTTCCATATTCGGAGGGCCGCCGGAAAGGCAACCTCGACATGCGATGTATTTGTCTCGTGTCTTACACCACTCACACCCCTTCGATTCCCTCATCCCCCGTACGTCTCCCCACTACCTCGCCCTACGGAATATGGGATGAAGGAATCGAAGGAATGCGTGTCAGAACTCAGAACGATGGGCGACACGCGGGTACGGTTTCCTATCTGTACCTCACAGCTAGCTAGGCATACCCCCTTCGTCGAAGCCACTCATCAGAACGGGAGAAGAATCCGAAAACACTTCCCTTATGCAAGAGCGCGAGTGTCCACCACCACCACCACCACCACCAACCAACCAACCAACCAGGTCAGCATTCTCTCTCTGAGCGCCCCGTCCACTCGTTTCCTCCCATCCCTTACGGCGGACGTATCGATTAACGCCAGGGCGGTACCTCTGGAGCCGCATTACTCAGGGTTTCGCGGGCTGCCCACACCCCAAGGCTCGAGGTGAGGTCGCCTCCAGTGACGGCCGCTGCTGTTGGTGCGGGGACTAGGTTTTCAGTGGTGAACGTGTAAGTGGTGTAAGTGGTGGTCGCTGTCGCGTAAGTCGGACGGCTCTTTGCTGCCGCTGCCCCTGCAAAGATGAAGCTCAAACGCCAGCCGAGCCATCTTAAATCAGCCACATGGCGCGCGGAAGAGAAGGTATCTGGCGGCTCGCCTGTCTGAAAGCGCGCTCAGTTTGACTGCTTGGCCGCGTTGGAGGACTCGGGAGGGGCAGCATGACTGGGAGTTGCACTGCGCGGAACTGTACCGGTATGACATTTGGTACATGGTACGAGGAGAAAGGGTCATACCTCTCCTATTCCCATTCGCTTCGTCCCCATGCGGGATTGTAGTATGTTATTCAGAGCTTGGTGCCGAGGCAGGCCTGAGGCTGGCGTCCTTTCATAGATGAAAGGATACATCACAGTGCTATCACTCAAAGGTAGGCACTTAAACTGGAAGTTCAGCGTAGCAAGTTGGTATCAATGCAGAGGACTATCAATATGTATCAGATCATGACTATGAATTATATCCTGTTCTCGTTTCCGCTCCGTTCTACCAACTGCATCTCCGCCCAAAAATGAAAGTCTTTTCCCTAAGCCGCATTACTCCTTCGCGATCAACCAAATTGCAGAAGCATAAACTCCAGCCATGAGAGACGTTCGAAGAACCGAGTTGAGAGACTGCAAAAGAAGAGGTATCTAATAAAGTGAAAGGCAAACTGCAAGGACAAGCCTTCAACTCCCGAGATGTCAGAAGAGACAGCTCGACAAAGTAACGTATATATGACCAATATCAATCATGGAGACTGAGTCATGGAGTTAATCACTCTTCATCCTCACCCTCAGCATCCTCGTCGGAGCAGACTGCAACGACAATCTCCTTTTGAACTGAGTTGTTACTGCTGCTGCTACCCCCCTTCCCGTTCCCCGCGGAAGGTCCAACCTCTCCTTTAAGCGGATTAATGAGCTCCCATTGAACAGTCATGTTCCTTGTCCGGCGGACAACGTAAACATCAGCGCTGGAGGCCCATTGTGTGAGGGTTGGGTCGTGTTCTCCGCCAAAGTGAACCATGGGCTCTTTTCCTTCGGCGGCGCGCTCGAGATGTCGCGCAACGTGCTCCATGCGTTCGTCCCAGGCTTGGGGTCCGGTGAAGTCGTGCCCGCAGTTGATAGCTGGGCAGCGCATGTAACGCGGCAGATTGCAGCGAATTTTCTCTGCCTTGATCTGGAGAATCTTGAGATGATCGTCCCATTCAGGGGTAGACTTCTTCTGCTTCTGGGCCTTGCGGACGTCGGGTGGGACGTGCATGCGGCGGACGTGTTGCGTGTAGAGGTCTTTGCGGTTGAAAATGGCGCCGTTTGGCAGGGCCGGGGGTGTCGGCGTGGCAGAGCAGGAGGAAGAGGAGGAGGAACGTCGATTGGTTGGAGGATTGGTTGTCTTGCAGCAGCCGTCCTGAATGCAGAGCCAGTACTGGAGAGCCAGGTGCTGTGAGCTTACATGACGCTTCCATTCGTTCTTGCTGGCGAAGGTGGATGGACAGCCAGCATAGTTGAAGACGCAAACGAAGGGGCGGGTATGATGTTGCTTCATATGCTTCTGGTGGGTGCTCTCGTCTGAAAAGGGGGTGTTGCACTCTTTGCAAAGGATCTTGGGAGTCCTGATCGACGAAAGTGTCGCATTCAGTCTAGCTGACGAAAGGCCGCCAGAATTGTTGTTGATTTTCGATCGCTTTCGTTCATGAGACGAACCGGAGGGGCGAGCCTGTGATTTCGTCGTGGTGTTGCGGAAGCGTTTCCTCGAATGCTTGGGCTTGTAGTCTAAGTCCTTGTCGTCGTCAATGGCGAGAGGCTCGGCCTTGATCTCAGGTTCGAAGATGCTTGTATCGCCCGTTTCAGGGTCAGGGTAGTTTGGTTCCAAAGGGAGTTCGACGAAGGACGCCTCCTGTTTGATAACAGGCTCTGGGGTGATTTGCCGTGACGAGAAAGCCGAGTGCTGGACAACACTTGCATCATCAGACTCTGAGCAGCAGAAGTTACTAAAGGTTGCCGTGCTGTCAAAGGTTGTTGGGACTATCTCGTTCTCAAACATGTCGTTCACCTCGTGGGGGTTGACGCAAGCATTCCGCATGTCGAGGCCAAGCAGCGTGTGAGACTGGAACTGGGCTTCCCAATCTCCGGTGTACTGCTTTTGCTGCAAGAAAGGAGAAGTGGCCGAATAGTCCGGGGGAGTTGCAGGGAGAACATCACTCTCCGTGGGTGGGCTGTGGGAATCACTGCTGGATAGCGTCTGCTGAGAACACGGAGAACCGTGTCTCCTCTGCGAAGCTGGAGGAAGTAGGTTTGATTCCTTGGCAGGTCGGCTCAGACTGTGCAATCCTTGGGCATGGTCAGGAACGAAGAAGGCTGTCCGTGGTCCGTCCATGTATTGCTGAATCTGGTGGGTTTGGTGCGCCGGCCATGGGGTTTGGCATTGCGAATGGGAGAAGGGTCCAAGACTGGGATCGACTGGTGCCGGGGAACTCGAGGTTGTTGAACTTTCGAGGTAGGCCATGGGCATCTGGCCGTAACTCTGCTGTTCATAATACACCTGATCATTGGAGAAATGCCCTCCTTGGACACCCTCATAGTAGTAGGCCATGCTGTGTGCTTGCTCAAGGTAGAAGGCTCGATAAAGTGGTGGTAGTCTGCTCCAACGGGTCAGGGGAGCACCCCGAATGTAAGTCTCCTTGGAAAGGGTAACTGGTAGCTTTTGTCCGGGTGGAAAGGCGTCGTAGTACTGATCCGACCAGTTATGAGGGCTTCATCGAGGACCAAACCAAAGGGCTGTTGATGTTGGAAAGCTGGAGGATGTGCTCTAGACTTAAACAAAAAGACGAGGCAGTTATAAGAGAGCGGACAATCTGACAAGTGTACGAATATAGAGACTCGCTGTCTTCATACTTGGTCTGAATAGCAAGAGACACGACAATGTCATCGAACACCTACCAAAGAGGCGGAGCCTGGTGTATATAAACCCATGAGGTGTATGAACATACTGGTAGTACATGGAATGCGCCAGGGCAGTCGCCCAGGCGTTCCCCAGAGCTCTCTGCTCTGGGGGACAGAAGAGAACCCCCATCAGCGCGGGTACGTACTTTTTGCAGAGCCTCATGTGGGCACAGAGGACCAGCGAGCGCAGATTGAGAGGTGAGAAGGAAGAGGCAAGGATGTGCGGTGGAGGGCCATCATCATCAGGCGCATATGCACACCCCTGAAGCCTCAAGACTGTGGCAGGGAACATGTGTGGTGTGGGCTGGCACACCATCAGGGCCTAGTCTCTAGTGGCTACAGCAGATGTGTATTTCTGTATAAAATTATACAGGTCTGCTCTGGCTGGTCAACTCTGTTGGGGGCCGGTTCGCGCACCACTGTCTGGTCAGGGGGGCAATTGGAGGGTGGTGGTGGGTGAGGGCAGACGAGAGGAGGCGCTAGGGCTGCGGCTGCGGCTGGTCCGTCTTTCTACTCCACGGCCGACGGGACGGACAGCTTCTGAGGTAGCCTCTGATGGGTTGGCTTAGACGTGGCTCCCGTCGCCTCTAGGCAGATACCGATGGGTTGCCTTACCCGGGTTGCCTTGTCTCTGACGAATGGGCAATGACCTCAAAGGTCATCACGAAGGCTCATCATCGAGTTGCTGTGTCGGTGCATGCGAGTCGAATCAACTCGACGACGCGGCAGTCGACAGGTGCGTCGACGGAGGAGAGACATGCTGTCTACCCCTTCTCTTGGCTGCTTCAGCCGCCGCCACAAAGATGTGATGTCTGTCAAGAACGCACTGCAGACGTCGCTGATGATCCTTGCTGGGGATGCTGGCCAGCTATGGGTTTTGACGTTGGCAATTGAACGTGATAAGTCGGACCTCTGCAATCCAGATAGTTGATCCATTTCAGCAAGACCGAGCCAGGGTTTGGGTCGTGTCGAGTAAGATATCCATCCGTACCACGTAGCGTCAGACCCTCTCGATTCCACAGCCCAGGCCGACAAGCTGCTTGGCTTGCTTGAATGGCGTCCAAGGGGTTCAACAAGGAAGACGTGCGAAGAAGGTGTGCGCCGGGTACTCCGCTGAGGAATGAGGAATGAGGAGTCGGCCGAGATACTTGGCTCCTCTGCAACTGGAATACATCCCTGACTGAGTAGGTGGACGGTCAAATGAAAGCCGAGCTAAGGTCTCAACACGGCATGGAGGCATGCCATGTGCCTATTTCCCTTGACAGTGACAAAGGCAGAAGGCAAAGGTACATTGACACAAGCCTAAATGATCGTCCGGGGTTTAGACGGTGGGCGAAGAAGGGAGCGCGCACTCGCGCAGATCGGAGAATGTGAGGACGTAAGGCCGCGGTTGGCAGACTTGATCACGCAGTGCTGGGGCTCCGTTGTGGTGGAGAGGAGCGGACAGGACCCCAAGAGCACCATGAAGTTGATGGGTGGAGGAGGGAGGAGAGACGGAGAGGGACGGTGGGACGGACGGAGCTGGTTGCGAGAGATGAAGAGAGAGGGACCCGGGAGAGACAGAGAGAAGGAAAGACACCAGCTTGGAAGCCGAATCTTGGACAGGTACGTATCTATACCTACCTTGAGGTACCCAGGCAAGGTATCAGAGGAAGGGAAAACGACGTATCGCATCGCGCATCTGCGCAGCAAGTATAGCAGGTACAGCAAATGCAGCTCGACGTCTTTTCTTGCTATTGGTTCGTCGGCCCACGAGGCGTACTCCCGAATAAGGCAGCCACAGGCTGACTAGCGCAAGTCGCAAAAGGACTGGGCATGATACCTAAGGTTAGTATCGACTGGTGAGGTGGGGAGCCAGATAGGAGAGATTCGAGAGAAGACTCAGAAGAGACTCCCGGTCGAGCAGAATTCCAGATATTACCTTACGGACCGACCCCACCAGTCCGGTCGACGGCTCCAGGGACATGGAACATGAAGCGTCAACCATCATCGAGCAACAAGCGCGGGTGCAGGAGCATCAGCAAGGGGGAAAAGGCACCAACAACCTCGACCGGCCAGGTACCTTGGGAGGTATCTAATTGTATCAGTACCTTCCCACCTCCAGGGCTGTAAAAGATGGCGCCCTCCTCGATGCAACTTGACTCCAAGTTTGTTCATTGCCTGCAGTGTTGGCTTACATTGTAGGTACCGTGAGAAGTCCCGCGGTGGGCTTCACCTATAAGGCAAGGTAGGCGAGCTAAGGTAAGCTCAGCAAATGCTACACAGCGTGACAGCTTGACAGGAGGCGCGGGCCAGCAATGTAAGGTGGTCAGCCACTGGGCAGAAAAATCAAATTCCGACTTGACTCCCCCTCACTTCCCGTCCTCGCAACACAAATCCGACATCTTGCCAAGGATGGGTAGGTGCTTGTGTAACGTCCTGTCATCGACACGCCTCCCGTCCACTCCCTCGACTTCTACGGCGGAGCACCAGGTAGGTAGGTACTTCGCTATCGAGGACGGGACCGTCCCGCAACAAGCTCCGTGCCACGGCCCATAACTACCTTGCCATGCACAATGTCACCACGCCCAGCGGCTTTTGCCGTCTAAGGCAAGCCATTCGGCCAACGGGCTTACACTGGGACTACTCCCAGGCCATGGTACCCCTGTGCCGGCTGCCCTTGGCTTGCGCCTTGAAGCCGTCTCCACGTCCCACGCGGTCCAGGTATCTGCCCGGATATAGCAAACCGGACGAACTGACAGATGGACGGAGCCACGCTAAAACAGAGCGAGACGCACATATTCGGACTTACTTTATGCTCCACAAACCCCGATGGCCCCCGAATATTGATATTGCCAATAACCCTGCGCGCTGGCTGATGGATTCCTCCATCGATACACCTCGGAATATCCATACGCTGCACTATCTGTACTTGGAATCACAGCAAATGGAACCCCCCGATATCACCCCCGGTCACTGGCTCCTCCTTGCCAACAAGCCGTTACGACCCAGTAAGAGAACGTCGTTGGCCGTGTCTCCGTTCCGGCTTCAGTATCCCAACGCGTCACATCCACTACGGCTTCGAACCCCTTTGGGGAAGCGCTCACACACCCATTCACTGCAATGATGGCGTGAATCCATTTACGCACCAGCAAGCCTCTCCTCCTTTCAGCAATAGCAAATCTTGGCATTTCGCAAGGTCCAAAGGCCCGTCCAACGATCGTTCCTTCGCTCTTTTTCCCGCCCTCGTCCCGCCTTCTTCACCCAGTCAATTGGTTTGCTACCATTTGTGGGTACAGTACACGCGCATCCGCGCACCTAGGACGCCGATTATCTGAAGACAGTCCGTTATAGCATACACACCCCTCTGGACATGAGTAGCACACACCCGGTACCGACTGGGCAATGTGCGAAGCGTCGGGGGATCGAGAACCCTGGCTCCTTCGGACTCGCCTGTCGATCACTCGTGGGGACTCGACAGACATCGCCGAGAGTGAGTAGGTTGCTACACTTGAGACTCGATCGAATTCAGAGCGCTTCTTCTCGGACTTATCTGCACGATGGCGCGCCGATGCTCGTTTCCTCCTTAATTAGCCCGGACGTGCTATCTCAGCAACAGAAGCCAGCCAATCAATGTGACTTTTGCCATATTTACTAGGTACTTTGCCGGTTTCCAGCTCCGTCGCGCAATTTCAATCATGGCCTTCCCAGGCGACCACTTGCTCGCAACTTCCTCGTACGTAGTAGGTGTGGCCCGGAACGAGCACCGTAAAAGTTTAGTACTTGCCTGCCGGGACGGCAACAGGGAAATGCCAGGTTAGGGGTCTCTGTTGTTAGTGGCTTCATCTCTCTTCCCGGGGCTCAAGGGTTCCTTTCCCAGAATCCAGACCCCAACATCTAGAACAGGTATGACACGGCACAGACTTCATTGGCTGGCCAAGCCAAAGCTGAACAAGAAATCACTAAACCGCTGAAATCCGACCCAGACAGCAACCATTTCGAGTCCCAACCACGCCAGCCGGGAGCCAACTCCGCTGAACCCTTGCTTTCGGATCGTTGCACAGATTGCTAAATCTCAAAATCGAGCACGCATCATTCTTCGACCTCGACGCTCGCAAGACGAGAGGCAAGCATGGACAGCCAACTCTGTCAAGTTCTGCGACTGTTGGATGAATGGATCCTTGGAGGGCTCGCGGTCCACCCAGGGTTTGTCTCCGCAGGTCTATCAGGTTGCGGATCACGAAAACGTGTCTCACGTCCCCAATGTCTGCGGGTCTAGCAGCGTTGCCCACGTGAGTTTAGAGGACCGCGCAACTCGCGCGGAGACAAATGTAGAACCCGCGCGGAGTGCGCGGCAGTTCTATTTCTGAACGTGCTCTTTTTTTTTTTCACGCCAATAACGCCAAAGCCCTCTCCAGGGGCTCTCGCTAATTAGGCATCTGGATTCTGAGACCTGCTTCTTCGATTCAACAATCCCTTGCCCATAGAATCGGCAGATCGGAATTGAGATAGATCTTGGATAACTCTAGTCACTTCTCCTCGGCAAGGCGGAGTCACATTGCATCAAATATTCCACCATGAAACGATCTGCAAGCATCTTCGGAGAAGGATTCTCCCAAAAGAGACAACACGCCCGCGGTGGTTCCAGCTTGTTGGTCCACAACAGCTTCAACAGATGATCCAGATCGAGACCTTCGTGTTTACTCTGCATCGCCGTTCTCAAGGGTAATTCATCGCCTTATGGTTCCCTTCCTTTTGGCACCCTGTAGATGGCCTGACCGAAGTTGACCTTGTGGTGTTTCCCTCAAGGCCCATCAAAAGCAAGACCCCCGTGACATTCGGAATTCGCGTTGCTGACGGGATTGAGATTCGTCTGGTTCTTTTTATGGCTAAAGAAGAACGATCAGTAGATAACGGAATACAGAGTAAGGGTAGTTTGCTCATTGACCCAGCAATGGGACATTAGCGAGAGGAGAGCCATCATCGTCGTCATCGTTTGAGTTTGTTGGATGTGAATCGGCGGAACCCATGACAAGAGCGTACATATGATATTAATGGGTTGGAGAATGAGATTTCCTGAGACCGCCTTGGACCGGTTTTGAAGCAATAAATCAGTACCAAGCCTCGCATGATATTGAATACCCCGATCACATATTGTCTCAGGGTTGCAATTTTGGTCTAGGAGGTCGACCGGCATGCGTATTCATCTTGCTAATTAATCCGTAGCCTGGTCTACTACTTGAAGCTCCTGCAAAGACTCTGTTCACTCATTTCCAGCTGTTGTCTGGCTCTCCGAAACATCACCGCGATCATGGTTGGTCCATTTCATAACCCGGAGCTGTTCCCATGACCGACCAATTTCCCAGCAGCTACCCGTCCCCAGAGAGAAGGTGAGCCGTCGGATCCAACTCGCCGCAATGATGCAGGACGCGAACCCTGACAATACGTTTTCCCACACGCAACATTCTCCGTCGACTCAAATTCCGCGGCTCCTTTTCCCACAAGACCCTCGAGCCACCTCGAAGCATAGAGATGACACGCCCACACACACACACACACACACACAACCACGCACACCCCCTCTGGATACAAGCCGAGGGCTGAGAAGATTCGAAGGAGATGAGAAAGAAAGTATGCACATATCTTCCACGAGGCGTGTTGCATGCACATCATTGCGTTACCTTCCTGCCTCGTTGTTTGCTGCTTCCTGCTTCCTGCGCCTGCCCAACCTTGCACTGCCCTGCCCTGTTCTGCCTAGCCATGCCTCGCCTACCTTCCCCCCCCGGCTTCCACACGTTACACAACGTGGACCACCCCTCTGTACAGGGTAATGGTTCGACTTTCGGGTTATGGGCCAATACTGTGTTGTTTGCTTCCGCTGTGGCTGGCCCGGCATGTCTTGCGACCCCAAAATAGATGGAGGCCCAGGAGCTGGAACGGATGCCTGGAAGGTTGAGGGAGGCGAAAGGAGACGGCGAAGAAGAGTTGGGAGAATACGCAGATGAAGAAGCGTATCATTTACAAAGATGGAGGGGGTGCCTGTGAACTTGATCCGATGGTGGGTGACCGACCAGTCCTACGGAATCGGAGCAGACTCATGAGTGGCTCCCGATATCCGTGGCGCCCACGTCAATGGCGCAACTCTTCTGAAGCGGCTTCCAGAAGGGAAGCAAACACCATTTACCCAATGCCCAGGTCCTGGGACGGTTGCCGTCGAAGAAATGTGCTTGTCAAAGAGCCGACGCCTTCTACGGGATCTCTTCTTTTACTGGTTCCCAGCCTATTAGCCCATGAGTTGTTCTACCCCGATGCGGGATGAGGGTGGCTATAGAGTTGTTTGCGCTTCTTTCGTGCGATTCGGGTCCGGAAGAGACCCAAGGAGGGCATCGTGGAAAGGAGCCAATGTCTGGTTCCGGGGGTTCTTACACACATGGTTATGAGTTCTTGCCAGGGATACACACACACACACACACGCCGTCGTCACCCACGTGGATATCATATCAAGAGATGTCAGGCACTCCCTAAAGACACATAAACGGTGTTGATGGGCGCAACACTTGACAGGGGTAATGAGGGAACTGCTTTCACCGAGGGTGTGGATCTCGGACTTGCATTGTGGGAAGGATATCATTGTTGACAGGCGCTGCCCGAGACGCCCGCCTTTCTCTTTCTTTGCTCTACTTTGATGAGGAATATTGAAATCGGAATATAGGCAAGGACTAGCCGCAAATTCTGTAGCAAAGATAAATCCAAACAAGCAAAGGGGGATCATCGTCCCTTCGTGGAGCACTTCCATCATGTCATCTTTCGCCCGTCCATCATAACTCCATGTCCTCCTTAGCGAAACGTGGGTACAGAGGATGCTTTCAACGGAATATCTTCGGCAATTGCATTCCTGGCAAGCGAATACCTCTATACGTGGTTCAAGTTGCCGCCGGTGCTTTTGGCGTCCCTATCTTCCTGAATCTGAACCCACTCTCCACTGCATTGAGGACAACGCCTGTGATAGCAGCCCACACAGGTCGAATGCACTGTATAGTCTGCAAAACACTCACACGAGCACTGGCCAGGTGCCATGTTAGCATTCCTAAGCAAGTCAAAGCGTGGGTGATTATGAGCAACTCACGCAGGACCACATGTATGTCTTCATCCGCTTATGGTCAGGTTCGGCGCCGTCATCCAAGCTTCTCTTTCTCGACTGGCCATTGACAAGTTTGCCGTTGTTCGTCGACTTCCGCGAGCCGGAAACAATTACATCATCAGCTGATTCTGCATCGCTCAAGTCATCTTGAGACCCGGTGGGGTCCACGTCTGCCGTGTCGGGATCGACAGCTGCCCACTCGGAGTGGTCCTTCTTGGTCAAGCCGCCACGTCCAGCGTAGTGGTTATCGATGTGATCGAATCTTTCGGCCCAGGCGTTGGCACCCTTGCGTGTGATTTCGACTATCTCGCCACAGAAGCCGCACCAGAACTTCGGTTCTCCGTTCCGACCGACGCGGCACTTCTCGAGGGTCTGCTCAATATTGGACATGTTGTCCATCTTGTGTTCATTTTTAAGGTGGCTTCGGAAAGTTTCTCGGCGATGGCAGACCTTGCCACAATTCTCACTGTCATCTTCAGACCGTTTTTCGTGACATTTCCACACCTCAAGCTGGAAATGCTGGCTGTTCTCGTGACGTTTCCAATCGTTTTTGCTGCCAAACTTCTTCTTACAACTGGCAAACGTGCATCCATATGGTTTTTCGTGACGCTTCATATGCTTCCTATCTCTTGGTTAACGGACTGAATATATGAGATAAGAGTAGCAATACATACTTGAGTTCACACTTGCGGTTGAAGACTTTCGCACAGCTGGAGCACTGATGCTGGCTGTCAGCACTGCTGTTTGCCGTTGGTGTAGATCCCTCGAGGTTTGATTCCTTCTGAGTCTTCATGAATCTTTCGATGATACTCCTAGGCATCTTCGAAAGACATTCAAGCATGGTCTTCTCACTCGGACCCTTGCTTGGAGACAAGAGAATAGGATGGTGGAAAATTTTCTCCCCCTGAGCTGGATCTTCGTTGGCAGGTTGGCTGCCAGTACTTGTATCGTCCGACGCGCGAGGGATCGGGGTAGTGCTAGTGACCTCACAATCCATAACATCTGTTGGGGAGGCCTCGAATGTATCATTGCGGGTGCTGTTTAATTTGTTGGCATTGGGATCGATGTTCAAGCTCACGGCGGCAGGAGCACTCGCGGATTGGGCTTCGCGAATGACACTAGATTTTTGGCCCCTTCGTGTTCCAGTCATGGCCCTTGGAGATGGCGCTTTCGAAATTTCCCCGGGCTGTACGTATTGCTGACGGGGTTGAGAGCTGTCGCACACCGGGTGGCAATCATTGTCGTGCAATTGGGCGTTGGAAATAACCTTGTCGGCAATGGGCGATTCGAGACAGGCACCGGACACTGCGCCGTTCATTCGCGCCAGGGACGGATCGACGAGTACAATCTCCATGCCGCCGACTGATTCCTGAGGGGAGAGCTGAACATCCTCAAAAATTGGCGATGGGCCATCCCAAGTCATGGAGTTGGCCTGATAGAACTCTGATCCCACGCCCACACCTTCGAGGACGTTTTGTGCATCTTGGGTATAAGTTGGCCCTGATGACCGTTGGGCAGGAGGTCTGCAATCTGTTAGGCGCATTGACCAATTGCACACAATTGTTCACTCACTGGAAGACGAAATCGCTGAGGTCATCCTCGGAGTTGACATTTTGATGATGCACGCGCTTCAGGTGTTGCCTGAAGTTGTCAGCTCTAGGCCATTTTTTGTCCTTAGTTTGGCATGATCCAATATGGCAGCGGTATCGCAGACTTGGGTTGAAGATCTCGGGATGCACGCTTCCCTTGTGCCGTTCGAGGTCATTCGTGGTGCCAAAACCCTCTGTACGGCTACATCCTTCAACTTCACACTTGAAGGCCTTGCGATGACGTTGATGATGTTTGCTTCACAAGGAAGGTTAGCGTTGCGTGGCTCAAATGAAGCAGATAGGTTCAATACTCACTTCAACTCCGACTTGGTCTTGCAAGAAGCACCGCAGTTCTGACAAACCAGCTTGTTATCGACTGCGCCATGATGAGTCACTGACATTGACGGAGTCGCCAAGTTCCATTGAGACTCGGTAGGCGTTCCGCTAAATTGAATGTCCATCAGTTGGCCCGAGATACTGTGAGTATCCTGGCTTCGATCCACATCGTTAAAGACAGATGCGTTCTCAACACTGTGCTTGGTCCTACTCTCATAACCAGAGTCTGAAGGCAAATAGCCTTGTGGAATGGTACCGCAGTCTGAAGGCAGGGGGCTTCTCCATGGGCCATTCAAGACAGCCTGGTTGCGTCGCCGCGAATCGCCTGGAACATTCACCTGTTGACCTTGTTGAGACTCTACAAAAATTCCCTGAGGAACCCAAGGCGAGGAAGTGTCATTCCCGTAGAAATTCATCAACGCCCATGGCACTGGCGTCTTTTGAGGAGCAAAGCCTTGACTGGTCGACTTTCCTACACTGGCTCGGGTCTCTGAACCATGCACAGAAGCCATCTGGCTCTGTTTCGTAGGATCCATAACTGTAGGTAGTCTGAGGCAGTTCTTCACCAATCGGAGGTCGGAAGAGAATGTGAAGAAGCCGGCTCGACTTAGTGACTACTGCTAGCAACTACTCGTACGTCAGACCATGATGTATTGACTAGATGAACGTGTGGGTATGTTTATCAAGTCAAGGGGCACTGGCCCGAATTCATTGCAATCTTGGAGCGAGGTAGAACTTGATGGACAAGGAGAGGAGGGTGACTAACTCGAGTCAGAACCAAGGACGGTCCAAATGATACCTAACAGCCTTTACGATGTTCAAGGCCTGGCGAACAGGCACTTGACTCGATCGGGTCCACCAAGTATAAGGCGTGACTCGACCGTGAAGGCCCGACGTCAGCGCAGATGGGGACGTTGACGTCTGGGATGACGTTCTTGGACGAAGAGGAATCCAGACGACCGAGCGAAGGGGGCAGGTTGATGCAGTTCAATTACCGGTCCGTAGTGGGTCGGTCGGAGCCGGGAGAGGACAGCACTGCCGGACTACCTAGAAAGACATGGGTAGCTGGGCGACTGAGCGGGCGAAGTTTCGCAGGATGCAAATCGCTGGGTGAAGGACGACAAGATGGAAGAGAACCGAAGGTTTCAATCAGGCGACATGGACACGGGTAGGAGACAACTTGTAGTCATTCAAACAAGAGGGAAAGGCAAAGGACGGATGAAGGGCGTGCCTGATGTGAGGAAGTCGCGGCTTGGGGGATCGCTTGGGGGACTGGGCCAATGAGGCACCCGTGAGGGCGCAGTCGTTCGCTTGTCCGCCCTGCTTTTTGGGTAATTCTCGGTGAGCAGACCACGCCGTCGCCTCATTCCATCCAATCAGCAGCCAGGAAAATGCAGGCAACCACACGAGGCAACCAGTAAGGCAACCAGCAGGCGTCCCAAGCAAATGGTTCGCCATTTTTCCACTTCCACCACGGCCACAACCGACCATGACAGAAGCACCTAAAGTACCTACTATGTAAGCTTGGAATACCACGGCTAGGATATGGACTACATACTCGTCCTTCTGCGGCATCGAGGATGTCAATGTTGGTCTCTCGCCCGGCAGCCTCCGCTTGCATAGCTATGAAAGTACCTAGGTAGGTGAGCGAGCTTCACGAACCCGAACAGCCGTCTTGGGCATCATCGCATCTACTACTCGGCGGACTATTGGCTGCTTGATGTAGTCCGCCAACCGGAGCCTCCCGCTGTTGCAACACTTTTGCTGCGCTTTCGATTGCCGCTTTATCCAGCGTTGAAGCTGACCAAGCTGCTCGAAAAGTTTTGCGCAAGTGCGCACTCCCTTATCCATGACGCCGCCGCAATGTCTCCAGTACAGTCATGTTGACGACCACGAGCACCACAATGCCCGTATACACGGCCTTGCTCAGACTCCCTCCCTCACAGCAAGTTCCGACTTCCCCGTATGTCTGTTTTCTGCTTTTCGTCGAGCAAACTGCACAGTATACTGGGCCGCGACTTCTCACTTGAGGGAACGAATCCGAGACTGGACGGACATTAGAGAAAACAAGTGTGCGCTTCGGGATGGATGTGATATGTCACTATTATGTCGTTTTCCGATGGTACAATCCTTCACCAAGTACATCTTTCGAAGCTCGCATATTCACTTCCAATGACCAACCATTCACTCGAAGACCGGTAGTCATGGAAGGCTACATATGCGACTACTGGACGCTCTGCTGAGCGCGGTCTTGTCCCTTGTAGCACAGTTTTACGTGCGACATGTTGGCCACGACACTTTACCCCCCCCCCCCCCCCCCCCCCCCCCACCACCC
>NW_019173151.1:0-64760 GCF_001831195.1 Colletotrichum orchidophilum | reverse complement strand
AGCATCGTGACGCCTATCCACTCACCTTGCCTAGGTGTTCGCCGCAAGACTTGTTCAATTACATGGTCGATACCCTCTACCAGGCTCATTTTCTTCAAAACGTCTCAATATACTCGATACAGGCTATAGTACAGTGAGATCAAAGCTAGCCAGTACCCGTCGTAATCATATGTAGCTAACCTTGACTCCCATTCCCGCGGTCGCCTTGACCTTGTTCCAACCATTACCAAGCACTCGCTGTATCCGTTCTCGGACGTTCTTTTGCCCAAACATGACGGCCAATCCTAAAATAAAGGCCACGAGCCGCATCAGCAGCATCGGGTTCGTCTTGAATGATGCTCCTAGCTGGTCTATGACCTCGCGCATCCGGGAGATTACCATGGACGCTCTCGTTCCAAAGGTCGGCGTAGCTGCAGATTTGCCTTTCGCCCGGGAGACGGGCATTTTCGAATTCGAGTTGGACCCCGATGTGTTGGAAACGGCCCTCGCATGACGTCCCTTGCTTGACCCCGCCTTGCTCGAGCCCGCTTTACTTGGTGTCTTCTCAATGCCATAGTCAACTTCGGCGCCTTCTCTCCGTGCTCTCTCTTCTTCGACCCTTCGTTGTTCCCTCTCTTCATTTTCAGCTCTCAATTTCTTTGCTTCTTCAATATCGCGCCGTAGCTGCTCCTCCTGCTCACGTCGCTCTTGCGTCTCTCGCCTCTCAGCTTCTTGCTGTTCCTCCTGCAGGCTCTCCAGAGCTTGCAAGAACGCTTCACGACGCTCGTCGTCTAATACTGAGCTCACGCTGATAAACTCCCGGGCATAATCCCATTCATTATTGCGAATAAGTACGTGGAGCGTGTACAACTCGAGGATCTTGACCCTCGCATTCAGATCTCTCGGTGTGTCCGCTCCACTTGTAGCCTTCGCTGGAGACCTATGTCGGTTCAGCCGTGGTGACGGCGACGGCGAGCCGGATAATCTCTTGGAGAGGTCCAGATTTGGCGAGGTGGCTGCTGCGAGATAGCTCTCGAGCTTCCTTTGGTTCAGTTCTTGTGTACGCGCGTGGGCTAGTAAAAGGGTGGCGCTGCGTTGTTATAAGTGTGTGCTTGCATGGAAAACAGCGGCACAGAGGGCATCTTACAGGTTAATGACGACGTCCGAATCGACGTCGCTCTCGACGCCGTGATATCCGTTGCGTACGACCTCTTCCCAGACCTCTCCTTCCCTGACTTTGGTGCACAGTGACCTCCACTCCTGACTCCCAAACGCATCCTTTCCTTCGTCCGGCTCCAGTTCGACGATAGCATTCAGCGTCGTCAGGTACAAACTCCAGACCTTGATCCTCGTGGATCGTGATGCCCTGGCGACGGGCGCTGGTTCGCCTGCACCGTTTTCAGACTGTCCCGACGGCGGGGTGATCAATGGCAAGATGGTCGACAGTGCCTCGGGGAGACGACGCGTGAGGAAGAGAGTCGAGGCCTGGCGGTACGTCTTTGAGATTTGTGAAGTGCGGCGCAATGAGGTCGATGAAGATAGAGACGAGATGGAGCTCGCGAGCACATGTGGTGGGAATGTAGCGGTGGTTTCGGAAGAGGCGACCGTGGGACTCAAGGTCGCCGAGTTGGAGCCATTGAGGGACGACATGTTGGCGGGCATTTAGAGTGGGAGCAACAGCAGCGGCGGCAGGCGTCAATTTGTCGGCATTGAAGAGCCCCAGGCGGAGGGAAATGAGGGGGAAAAAAATAACAGGGACTATTGTTATGTATCCGGCGTGCGGAGAATGGCGGCCATCATACGCGTTCCTGCTCAAATGCCACCTGTGGGTTGTGACGAGAGCCGCGACATGTGGATGTGGTTAGATTCGGGTTCCTGGGCGTTGTGGTGTGTGCGGTAGTGATGGTGCTGGGTTGCTGGAGAATGGAGTTGGAGTCTGCTGACAGACAAACAATCCGATTACCGCACCGCGGCTGCCCGGGACAGGCACGCACCGGCACGGTTACACTTTTCGGCCATGGCGCAAGTTTAGCCTCGGTTTGTTTCTTAGTGGGTTTCCCCCCAGCTTCTACGTTGTATCCTGCTGCCAGGGCTGGCCAGCTGACCGCCAGAACGAGAGGGGAGCGATAAGCGACTACCAGTGACATTGTCTCTGGACAACTCGCATGTGAAGTACTCCTTTAGCCTCCACGGGCGCGGCCTCCCCCGGCGTCCGGCCTCCTCAACTTTCTCATTGGGTGGAGTTTCCTGATCAGGGAGGACGCAGTGCCTGGGTACGAGAAACAGGGGTTGCCCTCGACGACCGGCCGAGCTTTCATCTCACCTCCCGGAAATAACCAACCATTTAGAGACGATCGTCTCATGCTCGCTGCGGCCTGTCATTTAAAATGTTCGTTTGTGCTCAACTCCCTTTGAATTACTGCTTTACTTAGCTGGTCTATTATGATTTCTTGCTGATTTACGTACTTACCCCTCTCAGCTGTCAATTGCAAGTTTGCGCGAACGCGTTGAGGACTTAGACTTTTCTGGCCCCCCCTGCGCTTCCCCAGATTGTTCCGAGGCATCTCCCGGGAGGCAAAACCACTCGGCACCCGAGGAGAATGTCATCGCTCACAGCCCCTGACGCTTCTATCGGTGTCTTTGCTATTATATTAGCGATAGAGTGAACGTCCGTCCACCTCGCACATCTGGCTTCAAAGTGCCATTGTTGTTCCCATCTCACGTGGATTTTTATTCATAGATGGGTTCTGCAGCCCGAACCATCTCACTCACAATTTAGGAAAGGAACCATGTGACGACATATCAAAGGCTTTGTTGAATGCCGACGTGCTTTTTTATTGTGCTTTCAGCCAGGTAGGCTCATCTATCGAAACACAGTTTTGCGGGGCGTCTCCAGAAAGCCACCAAGGGTCATCCGTCCTCGACGACATTGCAAAACCATCGTCATACGCACAAACGCGTCTTCCTCTTAATGAGACTCCCACCAATAGCCCAGAGCGTGCTTTCGCGTTGACGCGTTCCGCAGACTTTGTCATCCAATTGCGACCACCTTCTGTCGCCAGCTCATCTCACCAGCTGGTCCGACCAAGATAGACCGTCTTCCGGGGGGCGATCCGAATCCAGTTGCGAATGTTGTCGAATGTCGGCATATCCCATAGCATTGGACCCACGTGCACTTCCCGAGTGTTTGTCTCTCTCCGTTTGCCACTGTTGAAGTCTCGCGGATACCCCAGAAGACGTGAATCATATCCAATCGCTGACAGCCACTCCCTGTCGTACAATCTCTTCACTTTGCTCTTGTGGGTAGTGACTTGGCCCTCGAGGCTGGCCATTTCCTCGCGGGCGAGTTTATGGGCGATTCGTAGAAAGACAACCGCCGTCATATAACCTAATATCGTTAGTCGAGTCATTCGCGACTCTGCTGGTTCGGAAAACTCACTGTCGAAGCCAGCCTGATGGGCTGTTCCATGGCGTCCATAGCCATAGGCTGCTTCCCAGAAGACGCTTGGCCGTGTTCTATCGCGGTCGAACCTGTTGTATAGATCTTTCAAAGGGTCTTCGCCCTCGATGGCCTCATCCTCGATGGCCAACAACTTCGTGTCCAAGATGCTTGGAAACAATTCGTGTATCTTTGCCGAAAAGTCCTCCCAAGTATCAGGCAGGTCGTCGATAAAGGTGTTATAAAGGAACAGAAGATCCATGAATTGGTTGTGTCCGACAATGACAGGCCGGCGCGTTTGTAGCCGAGTTTCCAGCTTCTCGAGAGCGTCTGCTACGCTATCGTCGAGCGTTTCCGTGGACAGGTCTTCAAGATTTTGACACAAATTGTACCAGGCAGTCGACTCGTCCCAGCCAGTTGCCTCAGCTCCAGTGTCCCAGGTACTACAGTCGCTCTCTTCGTTTCCTCCATTGACCACTCCCTCTGAGCTGGTTGAGGAACGCCAGCTGTTTCTAGATTCAGTGTCGTGGCTACCTGAGTTGGTTCCTCGGATACCCGCGGCATGTGAACGATCTTCGGCCCGGGGCAGACCGCTGCCAAGATCTGGGTAGCAACGTTCGCAATGAATATCATACACCAAAGGCGTCATCTCGGTATCCCTAGCTCGGTGTCTGGATGGTTTTTGCTTCCGCGCACAGAGACACTCGTCTTTGGCGGCCAAGTTCGTCTGCGATGCGATTTCGGGGTCCTGTCTAAAAGAGGACCCAGGGCAGTCTGTGCCACGTTCGTGGTATGAAAGACACCATTCGCAATAGTGGTCTTCGACTTCATCTTCTGGGGTTCCTTCTGATTGCTCTGGTGACAGAAGATGCAAGAATTCATGCACTTCACGGCAAAAGTCTCGTGCTTCACCAGGCCAGCCAGACATGGCATCGACGATAAGGCTGGGATCAATCAGGTCTGCAAAATCGCCCCCAGCCAGTGCTTCAATGACCAGTCGAATTCCTTACAATAGTCAGCGATTGGTGGAACATCACGCGTCGAGGGCAGCATACCTGTGTACTTGCTCAGAGATGCCTTGAGCGTGTCCCGCAGAGATTCGCGCCTCTTGGCGGTGTCAGCTATTGATCGTGTTGTCATTCATTGTCCGTGCTGGTGATACACGAACCCTAGCTTCTCTTTCATCTTCCAATTCAGAGATGATCACTGTCGTTCCATGGTTCCAAAGACGGCAACCCATGTGTGGAACAAGCTCCTGAGCCTGTTTACGAACAATTTGTTTGTAGACACTCATACGCTTCTTGCTTCCGGAGTTTGGTAGGAGAATCTTGATCCCTGCCGCTCGCTATTCAACCTGGCAATTAGCAGAGGTATTCGGGGTGTAGAAGAAAATGAGAGAAGGCGTCTTGTTGGTAAAACGAAAAACACGATGAATAACACATACCTCCCACGGATAGGTGTGCTGCCACTTTACAATCGTGTCATGGACGTAAATGCAGAACGGATACAGGCCTTCGTCGTACTCGTCATAGTCATGGCCCCTGGCATCCCACGGCTCTTTTCGCCGCGTCATACGTTCGTTTGCCAGGCGGGCATCTTTGCGGCTGAGGTGTGGTACGCAGTCGTCGTAAATCTTCTCTAACAGGATGCCTTCCTTCCGCAGGAACTTCAGAGTGCCATACGAAACAGAAAGGCTCCTGTCCAAGTCGTTGACGAATTTTTCATCAGCTCGCGTTTCAGTGTGCAAGTATGGGCTGACGATGAAACTGTAGGACTCGGTCTTGTACGAGCCATCTGGGATTTTGTTAGAAGAAGAATCTAGTGTTTTCTTGGGGGGGGGATGGAGGCACTAACCTGGCTGGCGTTGGATACAGGTGATGCCCAGGTCAAAGACGCTAAACTTGGATGCAATTTTCTTGGCCGATTCATACAACTGTTCCTTTGATGCGTTTTCGTGTCTCTCTTCCGAGCTCTTGTCCGTAATGCCGGTCATCTCGAGGTCGATGGCAACGAAATCAGATCTCGCGATGGATAGCAGAATCCGAGGCAGCTGCCGCCAGAAGTTTTCCGACGAGACTTCAATGCTGGGCGTCGAAAGGCTGTCGAAAGTCTTCTGGTTTCCAGTTGTTCGGTAGTCGGTGGTTGAGAAGGAAGGGAAGGTAAAAGCCAAGTGGATGGGTTGACAGAAGGTAAGTTGGGAACAGTGAACCTGAAGAAGAGGATTAGGAAGGAATTTTCTATAGTGAAAGCAAATGAGGAAAGTACGTTGATTTTATCGGGTACGTCGTCTCACAGAATACTCTTTAACGTATTCAAAGTCGGTCTTGAAGATGGAGAATGATAGGGTCCATTACTCAGAGCGAGATGTCGATGAATAGGAAAACCCTCGTGGCCAGTACAAATGCATATTATCAAAGTCAAATCAAGGAAACCAAAATGAAATCATCATTCAGAAAAAACTGCAAAAGTTCAATTCTTATCCTCGCGGACAGCGGAATCTATGAAAACCTCTGGAGACTCTTACCAGCCTCAGGTGTAACGATGCAGAGGTTTTTCTAACGGCGGTGGGAATCGAACCCACGCACCCGTGAGACGGAACGTTCAGAGAATTACTCGCAGAAGCGCCTAGTGATTCCACTGCGTCACGGATTGTTGAAGAAAAGGAAGGAGTTTATACATAAAAGGGCATGTCGGGACACCTTGGGATGGAAAGGGATGAGTGGGGCTTAGGCCATGAGGGAAGGAAGGCGCCGGTGGGTAGAAGGTCAGGTAGCTTTGGGAGACATGTTGCCGTGCGGCTACCTCTGGTTAGGGAAGGCACCTTGCCTCGAGGCAGGTACCTTGATGAGAGATCGCTATTCGTGGCCACACAATTGCAGAAAATGTCATCTGACATTGCGTGGCGTGAATAGTTACCAGGACGCACCAGGATCTATATTGTGATATGAAGCATGGAATCCTGTGCTTTTTCGCCTATCAACAGCACTACGGTCAGGATGGCTTTATTGCAACACGACCCTGGAGGTAGAAACTCCCAATGAGACCGCGGACTGAACACCAAGCTATAGTGACCGAGGACGACGTTATGGAACCGTACCCAGCTTGGCAACGGTTGTCCTGTTTGAATACTCCCGAGGCAACCAATTTGGAAACACTGCATCTCTACTAGGACGAATAGGACTACGTCACTAAGTATAACCAGCTCACGATCCAGTCAAGCCCAAAGTCAAAAGGCAGAACACAAGACTGTCAACCCCTGACCGACAAATACATCATCCAGTAAAAGATTTGATTGTACAAGTTTATCTATGATACAACAGCGTTACACATCCTTGTGCCGTCCCCCTCTTCACCAGAAAAGTTCTAATGGCATAAAAACAATGGCGTTTGCCAGTCAGTCTACCTGTCCACCATCATGTTCCGCACACTGTGGAAGTATTCCGGCGCCAGCACTTTGCCGAGCTCCTCCTTGGTCAGCCACTTGAACTCCTTGTACCCAAACTTGTTGTCCGCCAGGTCTGCCTGGCCCGCCATAATGCGGCCCTTGAGGAAGAAGGTCTTGTGGCCCTTGGCGTAGAGCTTGCCGCGCCTGACCTGGACCTTGGCGACGTGCGCGGCTACTGGGCCGCGGCCGACCATCCAAGTATTCATGTTGACGCCCGCCGTGTCATCGAGGACCCTTTGCGCGGCCTGCGAAACGTTCGCTGTCAGTATGTCGCAATAGCAGAGGATGAGAAGGGGCGTGTGTGGCCAGGGACAATAGCGCCCCTCCAGGGACGATATAACTCACCTCGTGCAGGTTCTCCTCCGTAGACAATCCCGCCGCAGGGAACTCCCAAACATCCTTCTTGCCGACAGTCTTCTTGACGACAAGGTACAGCGTCCGGTCCATGGCGCGATCCAACCTCGTCTGGTCCTTGCTCGCATCCGCCTCAGAGACCCTCGGCTGGAGGGCCTCAGGCGGCGCGCGGTCCTCCTCGGGAATAATCTCCGCGTCGTCACTCACGCGCATCACAGCGTCCTTCAACAGCAGCTCGACCGCCTTGTCCTGCCTGCTCAGCCCGTCCCCGACAGCCAGCTCATCGTCCCATGCCGTGGACGCCTTCCCGTTGTACACGCCCAGCTCCTTGGCCACGGTGCCCTGACGGTCCTTGACCTTCATGTTCCAGTCGATGAGCGATGGCGTGTCGGGCTTGAAATAAACCGACGTGATAAAGGGCATCGTCAGCCGCTCGTTGAGGCGCTTCTGGTAGAAGAAGTAGGCCTGCTCAAAGTCCGTCAAGGGCCGCGTCAGGAGCGGCGCCCGCGTGAGGATGACACCGGCTCGGATGTGGGATTGGGGAATCGTCACGCCCGCCGCCGCCTCGGGCTCGGTAGGGATGCTGACTTCCGGCGAAGGAGGGGGGGGAACGGCTGTCGTGGTCGCCGTCGTGACGGCGGCGGCGGCACCCGAGTACGCTCTCGAGTGAGCTGGAGCTCTAATCTGGACCCTCGCGCATTGTCGGCAGACACTGGGGGTGACTGTCCGGACCCAATCAGTCAATTATCTCAGTGGCGTGAGCTAGGAAATGGGTGTCCTACAATTTATGCGCCCAAGAGCGGCGAATGCGCCTCTGCTGGAAGCTGTCATCGTGAATGGATGGGTGTACGCGGTCTACTCCATGACACCTCAGTCGAGAATCTCTAGATGGGAATCGAACTTTTTTGCCGTGAAGCTCAGCAGAGGTACGTACCGAATTTCCCAGGCGGCGCTTACCTAAGACGAGACTACCAACACTGTGCACGGTGCAGCAGAAATCCTTACGTAAGAAAGCAAGGGCGACCTGACCTTGACAGACGTCCGGGTCAATACCGCGCCTGCTGGGAAGGCGCGGGTTCAATCACGTAAGCATGGTAGCGGGGCTGGGGACTGCGCAGAGCCTTTATCAACCCAGCGCCTGCCGTGCGTCTTTTCCCTCTTTCTTCTTTTTTCCTCTCCACGGCACCATTTCCTTATCGTCAAGACCTGTTCCGCCTCCAGAACGTCCTGATCATTTATTCCGGTGCCCAGAGTAAAAAAGCAGTCTTTTTTCGCTAGCAGCACCTGCAATTTTCTTACTGGGTTATACTGTTAGATAGTTACTGCAAACACACCAGCTCCCTTGGCCGCTGGTTTTGAACCGGCGGCTCCTGATGCGGCGTCAGGAGAATTGCGAGTGAACATGCGCCTGGCAGCGACGCGCCTCCACACTCGCGCACATGAATTTTATTGCTCCCCATGACACTTGACATTGCTGATTGTGCAGCTGCAGAGATCAGGTCACATGGAAATTTTCATCCGCGCCAAAAGCTTCTCGTGCAGAGTCGTAAATGGCCATTGGTCGTGTCATCGTCTTATCTACTTGCTACAGTACAGAAAGCCCTTCCAGCTCGAATTTGGCCTCGCCCATGACAGAGTCTGCATGAGATCCGAGCGATTCCAGCTACTACATCGAGACCGTCTAAGATACATGTGTGTCTCGCATCCTCCCTATCCCAGAGACACGGGGAATTCCAAGTCGAAAATTTTCAAAAGAAGCCTCCTTCAGATGGAGTGTTGGGGTATTAGACCGCTTGGTTCGCTGCCAAACACCAATAACGCCTAATGCCCATACCGTTCGTTCATGCTGCCGATCAAGCCTTCAGTTCCTCAATCGCACGGGCCACCTCTTTGGTGGCGATCTTTTCGCACGTCTTCTTGGCATCATCGTCCAAGGTCTGCGGATCGCGAAGGCCCTCGTACAACTTTCGAGAGACATCCCGGTTGATGTTTGCGTACTGCTCAGATGTGAGCTCCTTTGCGCGCCAATGGGGCTTGAGAGCAGCGCGGACGATGCCACTGATTCTCTCCTTGGTCTCGAAGGGGATGGCAGGTCGCGTAGGCGACGAATCCTGAGACCGAGCAAAGGTCGGCCGCTGCCGGTTTGGCCGCTGTGGACGAGGCTGGCGAATTTCGGCGCCGTTCGATCGACTGTCGGAGTCGCTACTGTCCCCAGCGTTTCGAGTCGGCGAGTAGTTGGCCTTGGGGAATCGCGGTTCTACATAGGAGCTCAGAGACAGCGTAGGTGAGCTAGGCCGGGGGTGGGGTGGCGGTGTGAGGGAAAGCGCCCGTGGTGAGTTTCGTGATGATGGTGAGGGGGATGTGACTGGTGACGAGGGGTCAACGCCAGAGTGGGTGCCGAAATAATTCCGCACACTTTCGTCGTCGGGAGGCGCGCTCATCTCCACCTCCTTGAGCAGCGACGACAGGAAAGATGGGCCTTCCGTATTGATGGGAGACTGGACGCGCTGAGTAGCACCGTTCGTCTGAGGTCTCGATGCCAGCACACTCGTCGGCGCGGGCGACGAAGTTATCGTAGGTGCGGGAGCGAGGGCGGACGCAGTGGCAGGGACGGCGCTTGAACCGGAGCCAGATCCAGATCCCGAGACTGAAGCTGAGGCAGAGGCAGATCCGGAGCCTTCTCCCTGTAAAGGCAATCGGCGGGTACGAGGTCGCTTCAGCTTGCGCTCGGGTTCCTGAGCGGGTTCCTGAGGCGAAGCCGTGGTGGATCTCGACTTTCGCTTGCGGGTGTTGGAAGGGTTCGTGTCGGCTTCGCGAGCCCTCTCAAGTGCGCCCCAAGCCTGCTGTTCTTCTCTTGTCTCGGGAGCTGGCGGAGGGGGTTGCATGATGGGTTCGAATGGGCCACCGTCGAGGCGATGACCAACGGTTGGGCGAATGTTTCTCGCAAAAATATCTCTGGCGCCAAGGCGACTGGCGATGCTCATGCGCTGCTCCCAGTCTTGGTGCTCTTGGATATCGCGGAAGTGTCCTCTCTGGGCCTGGGCACGGCGAAAGCCCTGAAATAAGTCTTCGTCTTCGTGGTTGTCGAGGTCGATGTCAGTAGCATCGTAAATGCGGCTCGCAATACGGTCCCAGGCACCTTGCCACTCGAGGGATCTCGCCTCGCGTCGGGCGTTTCTTGCTTGTAACTGGGTTCGCAACAGGCCTCTTTGAGCGGTGACATTTCGTCGGTTGGCCGAGCGTGCAGCCAGGTTCAAAGGCCGTGACTGGGTGACCTCGATTTCCGAAGCCTCACTAGGGCTGGACCGGCTGGAATTGTTGTTCTCGTCGCACTCAAAGCAGTACCACGACTCGGTCTGGGGGACGCCGGATAGACCGATGCAATGTGTGTGGTAGGCCGCGTTGCAACCATCGCAGAGGAGCAGCACCTCTTCATGATCCGAGGACTCGCAAATGGGGCAGGCGGGACTCGGCTCCTCGCCCTCGCCCTCGGGGTTTTCTTGCAGCCATCTGTGAATATCAAACTCCTGCTCTTGCTTCTTGTCTTGGACGGCATACGAATCGATGGGAGGGCCTATGAATATTTTCTCTGGCATTAGTTTTCTTGTTGCTCCTGATTCGAGTGTCTGTCATGGAGCGGGATGTCTCGATACGTACCGTTGAGCTCAGATGAGAGGCTGACCTCATTGAAGGGCGTACGGCAAATGGGACAGGTGTTGGAGTTCTTGGCCCAACTTCTGATGCACTGATCGTGGACAACGTGATTGCAACCAACAAGAGTAGCAATGTAGTTTGTGTCTGGTCCTTCAAGGATTTCGAGGTCTGAGTCGATAGCACGGTAGACAGGCTGTGTTGTTGTGGTCGCTGTTGCGTTTGGTGCTGCTGGGCCCGCTCCATTTGCAGCAGAGTCTTGCTGCTGTTGCAACGAGGGGTGCTGCAGCGACTCCAGGCATATGATGCACTGATCCGGTTCAGTCATTGTGGCAACTGTGGTAGTAACGCTTGAAGTTTGATGAATTCATAAAAAGCGTCTTTGAGCAGGGCCAACAAATGGCTTTGATAATGCAGGGGAGATTCACTTGGATCTTGTTGTTGTAGCCGTGATTGTTCGAATTTGCTAATGGCTTTGTTGCCTTGTTGTCGGTCGTGGGTGGTAAAATAAAGGTGCCGAGTCGTTCTGTAGTGGTACCTGTGGGAGAGTGCTGAGGCGACAGATGGGTTGTTGCTATCAGTCGAGTGCGCAAACGCACGACCAACTGGGCAGGTTGCTGAAGACTGGGAAGGGGGGTGGAGGGGAAAGTGGAAGGTGGCCTAGATTGGTAGGCAAGTTCGGCAGGTATGTTCTTCGTTTCTGGCGGCAGATGGACTGTCAGTCGGTTCGGGGTATGTTTCGCCGCTGCGCTAGGCAGGGAAACTAAAGCAGCACAAAAAGACGTAAAAATATACAATAAAATAAAGTGGCCGGGGTGGTGAGAAGAGGGCTTCAAAATTCTGCAGGCTGTGCTCTTGGTGAGGCGGGACAAGCAAGAGGAGCGAGAGGGAGTAGAGGGTCGCCTTTCTTGTGAGTGCCCAGCCGAGGTGTGTTCGTGGTGAGGTGCCCAATGGTGGACGGGATGGGATTCGGAGAGGTGCTAGACGTGCTAGACGTGCTGGAGGTGCTGGAGGTGCTGGAGGTGCTGGGCGCTGCTCAGTGCTGAGAGGGAACTGGAATTGTAAGAGAAAAGGTTTGGAGAGGCCAGGACCCCAAGGCGGTTTTTTGCGAGCTTAGCGCACGCCTGCCGCTGGTCTCAACTGGGGCCAATCAACGGCCGGCTGATGCAGCGGTGCGCCACGCTCCTTGCACCTCGCAGTCGGTGGCCCACTGGGCTGGACAGGGACCTCATGGACGTCCAACACCTGCATCCCATGCCTCCACCAGCAATGGCAGCAGTGCCTGGCACACACACACACACACTCTCCCTCTCTCTCTCACACACTCACACCCGCGGACACGAACGCGCATCTGGACACAAGCTGGAGGCAGGTCGACGCACTGAGACGGACCGGACTAGCCCACTAGGGCCGCTGCAAGAGCACACACATACTCTCCATGGATCGATGCAGGAGCATCAACACCAGCCGGAGGAGCATTTCACCTCGCGGACTCCCCACGCCGAGAAGGCCACCAAGGTCCTCGGGAAATGGGACAGCCCATAAAGAGATGCTGTTGTTACTGCCGCTGCTGATGGTCCTCGGCAACCTCGTCCATCTGGGGACGTAGGTACGGATACCTTTGGTTTGAAAATGAAGGGAAATGAAATGGTACGTACCTCGCTTTCGCGGCAGAACCCAGACAACGGCTGGGAGCTTGCGTGGTTGCGTTAGGTTGCTTCGAGTTTGCGTTTGCCGGTCTTCTCCTCACGATTCGCTACTCCTCTTTCTGCCGTCTATTGGCCAGCCTCCGATCAGGTAGGTACTGAGTGACAAAGCGACAGAATGACCGAGTGACTGAGAGTGTACGAACTGTGTCCGGGGGAGAGGGTGGGAAGGGGGAAGGTGGTAGGTGGGCGGCGAGTCAAACAATCAACGGGCTAATTGGCTCGTGCGACGTTGTTTGCTGACTTTGGTCAGGTACCTCGATCCTGCTAAGCAAAGTGTGATGGATCATGGAAAGTCTTAGGTCGGTTCGACAGGTGGCGTGTAGCGTTGAGAACTTGAGACGCCTTTGATGGAGGGCGAGGTGTGAGGCGTCTACGTCAGGCTTTCCTGTCAGGTGTACATTGGTAGTTCGTAGCTCAAAGTAATCTTGAAGTGAGTTGAGGTAAGGCAAGGAAAGACAAGGAGGTCGTGGTCCGGGTTGGCGCGCAAAGAGGGCAACGTCAGCCCGAGTGATAGGAGGCGAGAAAGAACCGCGGGAGAAGGAGGATTGAGAACGTGCAACGGCGGGAAGCGTTGGAGGGCGGAAGAATGATGATAGCTGAAGAGGTAAAGCTGGGGCGCAGGGCGTGAGTATTCGGCGCTGGAATGGGTCAGGTCGACAATGGGTGCTATCTCCGCTTCCAAAAATGGTATGCACCCATCACGGGTGACGGGAATCGGGTGGGGGGGCCAGCGGTGGTAGTGGGCATGGCAGGCAAATGGGCAATTGGGGTAACTAAGCTACGGCGCTGTGTCCGTAAAGCAAGGTACACGTGAGACCTTCACGCCCCTCGTTTCTCGGAGGCTGACGAGATTGGTTCGATGGCCTGGCCTGCGTCAGGTTGCGACCCCAAGCCAGAGTCCGTCTCTTCCTTGGTGCTTGCTTGGTGTGCCCGAGCGACCTTTGATCACTGATGCCGTTGACGGCCGCTCGTCCCGGCTGCAACTTTGTTTCCCACATTAATTGCAAAAGGGGAGACACGGGAGGGCAGGGAAAGGAGCCGTCCAATTTGCTGCGGATGTGCATAGCCTTTTATACCCATGTGAACCTGCTCTCGTTTACGGCGGCATTTCCGCGAGCACAGGATCACGGCCCGTAATCCTCTAGGCTCCCAAGGTGCGCTTACTTGTACTAGGTCCTTTGGGATCGTCGGCTGGCGGGCGTTCGTCTACCTGTCTCTGCCAACATACGTGTAGCGGTATCAGAAACAGGGTCGAGGTCAGAAGCACAGCTCACCGACTTGCATGGGAATAAAAACCGCCGACGTGCTTCTTTGGTTTGCTCGTCTTCACCGCGACAGCCCGGGCCCCCTCATTGGCCCGCCGCCTCACCCTAGCTGCATTCGCGCCTTGTAAGTCTAGAACACCTGGATGACTCAAGTTATGAATCAACGCGGCATCCCACTGCCGCGCACCTGTCCGCTCTGCTTTGAGAAACCAAAATAGAGGTTTCGATTGCCTCGGGGCGTCGAGATGACAGGTGGGATTCGTGAGAACCTTGTGGAACACCCGCCTTGACGTAGGCACCCCGGCGGGTCATTCCTCTTGCGCTGGAGATGACTCGGCCTCGACGTGCACCTTTGCGGTGCTATTATCAAATCTCTATCACGGTCACGTAGCCTTGTGTAGGAATCTTCATGACCACTGGTGCAAATCTTTTGTGTCGGGTGGCCCGCTTCGACGCTTCAACCACGCGGCTGAATAACGGGGTCGATGACTCTATCCATGGCAACTAACTCCACATGCCTGCCATGTCTCGAAACGCTCTTCACCACTTCACAATGCGACTTGCCTGAGCATGTCGGTGGGCGGATCTCAGTAGGGAGCGATCGGGAGGGGACGTTTGTTGTACGTCAAGTTCTTTTCATTGCTGACCAAGTGGTCCCTCTGGCAGCTGACCGAAGACCCGTTCCGTTATGGCCATCGTCAGGATGTAGGCACGATATCCGATTTTCCCAACACCGCCCGAAATGCAAAGCAGAAACCATCCACCAGTCGTAATCCGTCCCTTAAACCTCAGCAATCTCTCTCAGACGACGGAGAGTGGAGCGCATGGCAGCAGCGGCGGGGGTGCTGTGCGGTTTTGTTAGCACCGTTCATCTTGGCCTCAGATCTCATCGAATGTCAACATACGCGACAGTGTAGGCACCGCCAGCAACGGTCTTGTTGCAGCCTCTGCAGTTCCAGATGCCGGTGGAGTGGCGCTTGACGGTAGGCTTGCCGCAGAAGGTGCAGGTGTACTTGGCGTGCTGGGAGATTTCCATCTTCTTGACCTGCTTACGCAGGGAGGCACCGTAACGGGTACCGTACTTTCCGGTCACTCCGACCTTCTGTGAGGTTGTTAGAAATCTGTGTCTCACTTGTGATGTCCATAGTTCCTGGCCCATCGACAACCACGTCAAAGCCGCCTTGTAGCAAGTAGCCCCGAGCTTCGAGCCTAGATGAGAGAGAGAGAGAGGTAGATGTCCGATATCCATTGGAGATTCCATAAGTTGTTTTGGCGTGATGAGTAGCGAGGGCTGAATTCACCCCTCTGCAATCGAGCCCGTAGTCCGATGGCTTTAGAATCGTGTGGCGACGGTACCAGCCTTCCCTACGTTGTGAGGTATCGTGAAAGTTGACGTCAATGGAAATTCGCTCGTCTCGTCTCGTCTCTCTCTCTCGCGTCGTCGTCTCGCTTTGTGCTCGGTATTGCTGCGTAGGCGGCCTGCTTTTTCTTCCCTACCCAATCCACAAGCCCAAGCCCACGCATGATATATGCCACTGTCGCCAATGAGGCAACTCGTGAGCCGCTGTCGACGCGGGGTAGGGAAGTCCAAGCATTGACGAGGAAGTCGATGAGGTCGTTCGTCCTGGATGGGGTAGTAGAGCATTACGAACCTTCGTGCGCTTGGCCATTTTGTCGAATTTTGGGGGGGAACGGGTTCGTTGACTTGAAGTGCGACGAGTGGTGTTGCTAGTTCCTCCACGGCGGTTGAAATTTCTAGAGGATGGTGTTGAATTTTGTCAGGGCTTGCCGACTCCGTTTGTGCGCTGGAAAGCAAGCACGGACCATGTTGACGAGCAGAGCATGCGGCAGAACTCCGGCGTGGGGTTCCACCTGCCCTGACGCAACTTGTAGGTTCTCACAAAAAAATTGCACCCACCTCCCCACGTGATCTCTCACCTGATGTGTGGCCGTGGCTTACCTACCACAGCTTGGCGCATTGTTCGAGAGGTTGCACTGGAGTGCCTCTTCAAACGCCGGGGAGGAGACCGGGAGATCGGCGTCACAGCTGTCCGCTCGGCCCTTCTTAGCCGTAAGTGGAAAGCACAGCGCCCGGGTGGTTGTCACGAAGACGCTAGACCGCCGAGGCAGCGCGGACCAGATGCCTTGAATAGTTGATATCGCCGTTTGCTACATCACAAAGTTTGCGGTCTAGACGGCCGCAGCGTTGAATGTGTCACCAATGGACAGCGAAACGGGCACACTTGCGAGGGATCATCGTGCATCTGTGAAAGGGGCCGGACATTGGTGCCGCTTTTCGTGGCGTGCTAGAATGTGTGAAGATGGCCGGCCTACGCATGACTTATGAGTGCAAACGTTGATGTCTGAGACTCTCGCACCTTTACTTTTTTTTTTCTTGCAACTGCGTTTCTTCCCTTCTCTCCCACCAAACTCAGACTCATTGTAAGAAGATACTATTTTGCAAGCGTCAGAGATGCCTTTGAAGCAGCACGGCCGCCAGTACGACTTGGTCGTCTTCGGTGCTACTGGTGTGTATAAGTCGAGGAGGCCGTGATGATGTAACACAACTTCCAACCGCTAACATCTTCAAAGGCTACACCGGGACGTTCGTAGCAGAGCACATTACAACACATCTGCCGACCAATTTGAAATGGGCGGTTGCAGGTCGATCGGAGACCAAGCTCCAAGGCCTCATTGCTGAGTGCAAGAAGCTGAGTCCCGACAGGTTGCAGCCCGGTGAGTGGAGGTACTTTAGGTTATACCGAGATCAGACGAGTGTCTGATATTCACCGGCCAAGTGGCTGTCTCGGCGTCTTCCATTCTCGATTGTTTGGCAACAGACGAGTTTGCCACGCACTCGAGACGGCGAGCTGAGAGAGAGCATGCATGGAGGGGAGTGGTGACGGGTTCTCGAGGGAGGGGTTGGATCCTTCCTGCAGGCCCGGCCAAACAAGTCACCAAGGCAATGAGTGCTAACCACTTTGAACAGAAATCGAAGTCTGCAGCCTCAACCACGCGGACCTTGAGGCGCTCGCCAAAAAGACGTTCATTATCATTACCACTGTCGGCCCCTATGCAAAGTACGGCGAGCATGCCTTTCGAGCATGCGCCGAAAATGGCACCCATTACCTCGATGTGACCGGCGAGACCCCCTGGACCGGCACGATGATTGGCAAATACGAGGGCGCGGCACAGGGGACAGGAGCCATGATGTTTCCCCAGATTGGAATCGAATCGGCGCCGCCAGACCTCGTCACCTGGTCACTGGCAAAGCAGATCCGCGAGAAGCTCTCGGCCAAAACGGGCGCCGTGACGGTTTCCATCCACAAACTGGAGTAGGTTCTTCCATGTCGCCCGTCCATTGGACGGTCGAAACTTTGACAGACCGTTGCTCTAACGCCGAAAATCATGTTAGTTCGGCTCCGTCTGGCGGTACCCTGGCGACGGCCCTCAACTTGTTTGAGTCATTCACGATCCAGCAAGTCAGAGAGCAGCACAAACCATATGCTCTCTCGCCTGTACCAAACCAGAACAAGGTTCAGTCGCAGACGTCCCTGCTGACCAAGCTGGTGGGATTGCGAAACGTCCCTAACCTAGGACTAATGACCACCTCCATCGCTGGGATGACGGACACGCCCATCGTCCAAAGAACCTGGGGTCTCTTGGCATCGGTGCCTTCGCGCGAGAAACAATTCTACGGGCCAGGCTTTTCGTTCCACGAATATATGAGAGCGAGGAGTTACCTCCAGGGTATAGCCATCCACTGGGGTCTCGCCTTCTTCGGCTTGCTGCTCGCGATTGCTGCGCCGTTCCGGATGTTGGTGAGAAGATTCGTTTACGAACCTGGCCAGGGCCCGGACAGGGAGTTGTCAAAGAAGGACAAAATTGAGTATCGCGGCATTGCCAGCCCGGATAATGAGTCCAAGACAGAGTATCCCAAGGCTTACTGTCGTGCTTGGTACGACGGCAGCATGTACTACTGTGAGTTTGGTTCTATTGGTCGAGGATGACGGAATGCTGACTGGACACAAACAGTGACGGCTGTTCTGTTGGCCCAAGCTGCATCGACGCTGTTGGAGGAAGACGTCGACCTACCCGGCGGTGTCTTTACTCCGTCGTGCTTGGGACAGCCGTTCATTGACCGGCTGCAGGGAGTTGGCTTCAACTTTGAGGAGAAGATTCTGGAGCACTGACGACGCGGGAGAAGCCGAGTTTGGTTATGTTCCCCCAAAAAAGTATTGCTGTCCAGCGAGGGTCCCAAGGAGGATTTTGGCTTCAATGTAAACGGATTGTTCAAACGATTGCTGTAATTACCGGAAAATAAAGAGACACTCATTTGAACGAACGGGTTGATGGGGGTGACGAGCGTTGCCCACAAGCCCTGCCCGCCAAACATGCTGACAACGTAGGATGCAACCTCGAAGTTAGCCAGGGGAGCTTACAACCTATCCAAGGTAGGTAGGCAGGTATGCAAATAGGCCAGGGGTTTGGGTTCGCATCCAGATCCAATTGACGGCACTTGCAGCGCGATGCTTACAGTTGGCATCTGAGATGCATCCCAGAGGTTCCCACAGTGGAGTGTCGCCGGCCCGGCGTGCTGGACCGACCTAGCCGAGTGGGCAGCAGTCCATAGGTTTGGCAGTGGCCGGGTAATTAGCGCCCCGAAAGCAGCTTTCCCCGCAGAATTAAGGAGCCCACACCACCTCGAACCAGGCGGCCAGGCCCAGGAGGCTCCCCAATTCGTGAAAACTTAGGACGTCATCAGTCATGGTGCAAATCCAGCATTGGCCGGACCCAGCAAGCACTGTCAGTCATTTCCAAGTCCACAAGCAGCAGTGACCAGTCTCCGGAATCCAGTCGTAAACGAGAACCACCAACAGTATCCTCAGTTGCGACATGCGATAACACACGGACCGGCTACATCCTCTTCCGCTATCCCAGTCACACCATTTTATAATATTTTTCCCTTTCCTTCTTTTCATATCTGTGATACCCCCTGAGTTGTGTGTGTGAGAGAGAAGAGAGAAGAAGCAAGCTTTTTCGAGGATGGATCAGACAACAACAACAACCACAACCGCCTCGGCCTCGGCTACCGAGAACACGCCACTGCTGCCGACGACAGAACATCGCCCAAAGTCGTCGCGAACCGTCACATTCAACCCGAATCCCGTATCCAAGACGATCGAGCCCGAGCCCAATTTCCAAAGGTCCAAAACAGGCCACGGCAACAGTCTGGCGACGAGTCCCGGACAGAGCTCGGCCTTATCCTCTATCAACAACAAGCTGCGCAGGAGAAACAGCCATGGAGCCGTGCCGAGCCTACCGCCGCAGATGGTGCCCAAGATTGGCCCCCAGCGAAGCACGAAGAATGCGCAGAAGTTGAAGCTGCTGCCCAACCCCGAGCTCAACGAAGAGAGCCCCGACGAGGAGAGCGGGAGGGACGTGTATTCGCAGTACACCCGAATCAAGGATCCCACGGCGCGTAGAGATGCCGCGCGCCTGGGCAAGGCGGACCGCGACCGGCTACCCAGAGTGACGGCGTACTGTACGGCGAATAAGTACCAGATGGAAGGGCTCATGCGTTTCCTCAAGGGCCGCGGAAAGTCGAGGGGCGCTAATCCCAAGCTCATCGACGAGTGCATCTACACGGCGTACGACTATAGCAAGACTGTCGAGAACAGGCACGATCGAAGGGTCGGCGCCCAGCCTGACCCGGTCCAGGCCTACGAGAGGCGGCACTCGACGGGTGATGTCTCAGACAACGGCTTTGATCGAGACAACCTCATCGACCTTCAATCCGAAGGTCGGCATGACTCTGGTTTCGCCGACGGGTTCGAGGGATCCAACAACGAGCACGCTCTCGTCGATACCAACCCGGATTTTGACACCCAGATCCACACCCCTGAGGTCTTCCTCTTTGACTACGGAGTCGTTGTGATATGGGGCATGACTCTGGCTCAAGAACAGAGGTTCCTCAAGGAGCTTGCCAAATTTGAGACGGAGAAGCTGTCGCCGGACGACGTAGAGACGGAGCACTTTAACTTTTACTATACAAAGGAGTATCAGGCCCGTATTTACAATGACTTCATCACCTTGCGGGACAAGAGGAACTACATGACCAAGCTGGCCATCTCCCATGCCTTAGCACAGAGTGTCAAGGTAAGAGACCATTGCCGGTCGAGGGGAGTGCTCGGTGACTAACATTCCGGGCAGACGTCGCTTTTTGAGGAACTGATCGCTTCCACTGTCGACACGTGCAAAGATATCCCTACCCAGATCGCGCTGACGGGTAAGATCGCCCTCAGCCGCACACAAATCAACATGCAGATTGGCGAGCTCTTCATCCTCCGCATCAACATTCATCTCAACGGCTCGGTCCTGGACACGCCGGAGCTGTTTTGGGTCGAGCCGCAGCTGGAACCGGTGTACCAGGCCGTCCGTACCTACCTGGAGATGGACCAACGTGTCGGGCTTCTGAACGAACGTCTGGACGTCATCGCGGACTTGCTGGCGGTCCTCAAAGACCAGCTCAGTCACGGGCATGGAGAGAAGTTGGAGTGGATTGGTAGGTCGGCCCCTCTCTTGATCATGCTGTGCGGCCTTTGCTGATAGCTTCACCACAGTCATTGTACTCATTGCGGCCGAGATTGTCGTCGCAGCCATCAACATTGTGGTGGATTTGTATGCATCAGATTAGCAACACTTGTGGTATGCATACAATAAGGATCAGGACTCTCTTTTGCACAGCGGTCCTTCACAGGCGGGAAATCTCAGCGATCCGGCAGGTACTTCACAACAGGGCACACAGAACACCCACAAGCACCATCATGTGGCGCTATAGAGAATGAGCTTCACGGCGCAGATCACGCAGTTGGGGGAAGGGTGTAAACCAAGCGGCTGCAATAACTCCATTTACAGGAGTCGATAATGCTGTCTCGAATTGTACAAATAAACAAGGAATTTTCTACCCGCACAGTCCCTCCCCAACGCCAAAACCTGTCGCACGGAGGATGTGCTGCGTCGTATCAATCATCCGCCTTGTCGTCCTTGTCGTCGGCCGCGGGCGTGTCGTCTGCCTGCTCCTCGGTATCGTAGTTGCCCATCTCTACATCCTCGTCTTGTGACGCAGCTGGTGCCGGCTCTGGTGACTTGTCGCGATCTTCCTCGTCTTCGTCCTTGGACTCGGCAGCCTTGCTCTTGGCCGCGAATGCGTCCTTTTCCTTTTGGTACTTGGCCATCTCCTCCTCGGAGCGGGTCTGAAACTCCTCCTTTTCGCCCTCGGGGAGATCCTTCCAGCCGCGGGCGAGCTCTTCTTCAATGTTGGCATCGGCGTCGTCCTTGTTCTTCTCCTCGAGAGCCGGTCGCGTGTCGGCGCAGTACAGCTCGAAGGCGTTCCCGGGACGCTTGGGGGGCTTCACGACGCCGTTGGTGCGCGCCGACGCCTGGGTGTCGGTGCCCTGGGTCGCGTCGCCGCCCTGGGTGTGGGAGAAGGTCTCGGAGCTGGGCGAGACGGTGGCGGCGGTCTGGCTGAGCGGCCTGGAATTGGCCTTGGCGGCGGAGTCGATCTCGGCGAGGACCGAGGGCTTTCGGTGACCGCGTTTCGTACGCAGAGGCTTTTCTTGCGGCTGAGATGGTGTCAGCATCCTGCTTTGTCGTCGAGGTGGGCTTGGCGGAGGGACTACAGTCGGGGGCGGGCTCGGGCTGCCGTCTGAATCCTCCACGTTGGCGCTCGTTCTCTTGGCCAACTGTTCGAGCAGGAAAGCTCTTTCCATCCGCAACTTCTCAATCTGTCGTCGAATCCGGGCGAGGCGAACGCGGGTCGCGTCGTTTTCCTCCTCGACCTCGCCGGTGCGCTGCTTGAGCTGGATACATTTTCTCCGATAGGCCTCTTCGACGGAGGGAGGTAGGGAAGGCGGGATCGCTGAGAGGTCGATCGCAGGGGGGTTAGCTCGAATGATCTTTTTGGGAGGCATTGTGCGGGTTGTCCGGAGTTTGTTCGTATCGAATGTGAAGAGGGGAGAGAATTGGCTTTTTTTTCCCCGGGCAAGGTAGGGGGGATGAGTTGCGACGGGATGGGGTTCGCGGCGGATGTCAAGCGGAGCTCTGCGAGGACGGCAGGTTCATTGATTTCCAAGGGAGTTACAAACGTACCGGATTGCGGAGCCATTATTACGTATCTGCAAAGGTCAAAGGTGATGAGGGTAGTACAGGGCACGCCAAACGGACGAAGGAGATGAGTTGAGGCTTGATTGCGACGCGGATCTGACGATTGCAGAGTGAAATTGGGTGAAGATGCCCTGGGCCGGGGGCAGCGCGAGAGAATGGGCGATTGTCGCCAGGAATCAACACGCAGCAAACACCCCAGGACCGCGCCAGCTGGGAAGTGCGAGGCTGGCAGCTGCTGTCTCACATAACAGGAACCTGGAAGCAGGGGTTCCAGTGTTCCTCTCCGTGTCCGGGAGACGGGGCCACAGCTTACAGGCGCTGGAACCACCCCCGAAATTTAGAATGCACCAGATGCGCCGGATCGGAACAATGGCACGCCTGCAGCGTCGTGATTGGTCATCCCCGGTGCCAACCCACCAAGGCTGCAGCAATACGCTCCCGCACCACACACGCCTTGCACCCAGACTTTTTTTCGAAAGGCCTTGAAGGAGCTCCCGCAACCACTGCATCAACACACAGGGTATAGTATACACTGTTGTTCTTGAGCCTCACGACCGCCAACGCCCCGATTCACGAAGCGCTTCAGGTCGGTGGTTCATCATGTCTCTCAACATCCCCAACGCGCCGAACGCCAACCTGTTCAAGCAGGGGTACAACAAGTGAGTCCCCTTTCCATCTGGAGCTCCCCTCCCCCGCCTTGCTGCCCGTCACCGACTGACCCCTCCTACCAGCTACGATTCCGAAGATGGAGCCGTCCTTCGCAACATCGACGCCTGCCGGGCCATCTCCTCGACCGTCCAGACGTCTCTTGGCCCCTACGGCCGCAACAAGATTGTCATTAACCACCTCCAGAAGATGATCCTCACCTCAGACGCCGCCACCATCCTCAGAGAACTCGATGTCGTCCACCCGGCAGCCAAGCTCCTGGTCATGGCCAGTCAACAGCAAGAGGCGGAAATGGGCGATGCGACCAATTTGGTCATCGTCCTCGCCGGCGAGCTGCTGAAGAAGGCCGAGGACCTGCTGCGTATGGGCTTGAAGACGTCAGATATCGTTACCGGTTACGAGCGTGCACAAAAATTCGCTCTCGAGACACTGGAGGAGCTGTCCGTCGACAAGGTGGAGGATATCCGCTCTCAGGAGGAGCTCAGCAAGGCCATCCGCACTGTCGTTGCCAGCAAGCAGAACGGCAGCGAGGACTTTTTGGCCGATCTCGTCGCCGAGGCCGTCCTGGCGGTGCTGCCCAAGAACCCCGTCGGCTTCAACGTCGACAACATCAGAGTCGTCAAGATTATGGGCGGCGCCTTGGAACAGAGCCGGGTAGTCAAGGGTATGGTTTTCCCCAAGGAGCCGGATGGATCGATCAAGAAGGCGCAGCGTGCCAAGGTTGGAGTCTTCTCCTGCCCCATCGACACCAGCCAGACTGAGACCAAGGGCACTGTTCTCCTTCACAACGCCAAGGAGATGATGGACTTCACCAAGGGCGAGGAGTCGCATCTTGAGGCTGCTATCAAGGAGCTTCACGACGTTGGCATCAGAGTGGTCGTCGCAGGCTCAACTGTCGGCGAGCTGGCCCTCCACTACCTCAACAGATTCGGCATCCTCGTCATCAAGATTCTCAGCAAGTTTGAGCTCCGCAGAATCTGCAGAGTGGTTGGCGCAACCCCCCTTGCTCGGTTAGGTGCGCCGATGCCCGATGAGATGGGTTCCATCGACGTTGTCGAGACCCTCGAGATCGGCGGAGACCGCGTGACCGTGTTCAGACAAGAGAACGAGGCCACAAGAACAGCAACCCTGGTCCTCAGAGGCGCTACTCAGAACCACCTGGATGACGTCGAGCGCGCTGTCGACGATGGTGTCAACGTCGTCAAGGCTATCACCAGAGACCCTCGCCTTGTGCCCGGTGCGGGCGCTACCGAGATCCAGCTCGTCGAGAGGCTCAATGCCCTCGGCGAGAAGACCCCTGGTTTGTCGCAATACGCCATCCGGAAGTACGGCGAGGCCTTTGAGGTCATTCCGAGAACGATTGCTGAGAGTGCCGGTCTGGATGCCACGGAGGTTCTCAGCAGGCTGTACGGAGCGCACCACAAGAAGGACGACTGGGCCACCGGTGTCGACGTCGAGGTAAGCGCGATGGTCTCGTGTTTGGTGAAACGCTATGCTAACTCTGCTAGAACGACGACGGCTCTGGCACCCTTGACGCCCGTGAAGAGGGCATCTTGGATCTGTTGGTCTCCAAGTCATGGGCCATCAAGCTCGCCACCGAGGCAGCCCGGACCGTCCTTTCCGTTGATCAGATTATTGTGGCTCGTCGGGCAGGTGGCCCCAAGCCTCCTGGCCCCAACCCCGTAAGTCCTGTTTACTGTGAGCAGCGATTTCAACGTGCTGACGATCTTTGTAGAACTGGGATGAGGACTAAATCGGTATATACGGCGGTTGGTAATGGAGTTCATGTCGGTTTTGATGATCATAGACCACCCCAAAAGTCACGTCGAGATATCCCGAATAGAGTCCAAAGACAAATGCAAGTGCGCGAGCACGCCCAAAGTGATGTCCCTCAACGTCTGAGAATCAGGTACAGTGGATGTGACCAGTCTCCACCAGGGGCTTCATGCACAGGTATGCACAGTTCGATACAGCCTCGGCTTTGACGAGCGTAGGACGCCTGCTGGATGAAATGGACTCAGTGACGCAACCGGGACAGGTGCTTGTGTCAAGAGCAACACTAGGTGGGAGTGAGTCTGAAGCATATTGATTTGAGAATAGAACGAGCCAGCTGAATCGGACAGATCTCCATTTTGGGCTGACGATGCCGCGAACCGAGCGACCGATGCGTCCTGTCCACGACAGCAAGACGCTATCTAAGCTCGCGCCTGCGATTCTCCTATCCATTCAAGCGGCGGCAACCTTGAAACCTCCTAGAATCCATAAATACCCTAGCAGGGTCACTCTTTCAGGTGCTCGAGATTCCCCGCAGGATAGCTCTCGAAGACGGGCTGGCCGATGCCTGCTTCGTGCAAGCAGTAGAACGGAAAGAACACGCCCAGGGTCTCTGACTTCTCTCTGACCCCGGTGTTGAACTCGCTGACGAAGTTATCAAAACGGCATTGTCTGCCTCATTTGTCCAGCCGTACGTCTGTTCGATCCAGCACGAAGGCGACTCGTCAATGCCTTGTATAGCACCCGGCTGGGCATTGGTCGCTTTGAGAAAGGCCGAAGTGATGGGGTTGAAAGCCACGCCGATGGTCCCTCTCTGCGTCCCCTTGAACGTGGACTTTGCAAGTCCGAAGAACAAGTCGCGGGCCACGAGCATCGCTTCCTTGTTGGCGTGGATGGGGAGCATGTGGAACCGCTGTCTCGAGCCGTAGGAACGACCACCATTTTGGAACGACGGCAAGACCACCTAGTGGTATTTTCCCATAGGAAACGGAATGAGTGACTTTGAGCTATTGTCCGGCGTGAGTATGTCACTGAGCAAATCTCCCAACACCGCCGGCGAAGTGGCGTTCCCGTTGTAAACAGCATCGAGGAGCACGTCGGCTCTTCGTTTCCGCTCACGGAGGTGATGGCGGGCAACATAGTAGCATGGCGATCGCTGTGCCCATTGATGGCGAAATTGTGAATGCCATCGACGAACTTTGGCTTGGCCTCTTCTCCACCGTACAAGGGTGACGCGATCATCACGGATGGGGCGCGGCGTGTCTGCAGATCAAAACGGGTAACCAGGCAGAAGGAGTTTCCGCCTCCTTACAGCTCCCAGAAGAGATCAGCGTGCTCGTTTGTGGGGTTGACTGCCACGATGCCGCCATCAGCCAGGATGCACTACTCTTTATGTTACCTACTTGCGACAGACTTTGGCTATTGAGGGATGCTTCCGCAAGGCATCCCACATACCTCATACGCCTTGATGTTGCCACTGGAGGACGCTTGGCCATTCTCGTAGCTGAAGGACGAGATGCCCCCTCCCAGCAAGAGACCATTGACGCCGATCGGGCTGCCTCGGCGGTCGAGGACACTGACTCCGGTGCCGTCGAGTACCGGGTAGACGAGACCACCAAAAGCCAGGGCTAATAGTCACAGTATCCCGGTTGTCGGAGACACGCCGGACGGAGCCAAGACCTCGCGGACCACGGAGCCGACTTTGAGCACATATTACGGATGTACTTGGGCAGGGAGATTTTAGAAAGCTGTCGTAGCACCACATGTAGCGCCGCCCAGTATATTGCATCGTCTACGCTTCTTTGCAGATCTACCCGGGTAGGTGATTGGCTACTACACCACTTTCACGACGCTCAGACTCGGATTCAGGTTCCTTTTGCGGGGAGCTGGCCCTGAGTAACGTCCGTATATGACGAGGGGTTACAAAAGCGAACCCGAAGAGCCCGAGGAAAGGGGCTTATACGGAAGAATCATTGTGGTTCAGAACACAAATTGACCCGATGCTGTGTCTTTCGTGATGCTTAATCTAACAGTTGTGGGCGACGGTTCCTTGGAGTTCGTCCGAGTGCAACTTCGGCCTAGAACAGGTTCACGATGGTTTGCGAATTCCGGTTCCCGCTATCCAATTCGCAAAATAAGAAATACGCCGTGATGCTCTCACAACCAAACATCTTTATGCGACCGGATGAGGATATGATTACCAACACAATTTTAGTATCTTATGACACGATAAGATAGTCGACATGTCGGCTACAGACTTGATAACTAATCCAATATACCGATATTACCCACCGGTCAGCGACCCATATATGATATATGCCCTCCTGGCTATATCCAGTTTTACATGGACAAGCTATGGATTGAAACTGAGCGATTGCAAACGTGTAAGTGTAACCCAATCCTGATCTCTCGGTGGCTGATTCGGCCTACAGGACCCGATGGACCGTAGCTGGCATGAGACATCGACCTGGAACACGCTCGATACTTCTATGCATGGCCAACTTATCCCAACTCAATCAGTAGTCATTGCGTGCTATTCAGGGCCTCTCTTCAATAACCACACGTGTGCTAAAGTCGTCTCGAACTGGGACAAGTGCACAAGCAAAGCGATCTGCGGGCATGTGTCAGGAGTCTGACAACCTTGCGTGTGCCACCAACGCCCCGCCAGCCGGCGCTGAGCAGACTTGTAGCCGCAGCTGGGGCCAGGTTCGCCTGGATGCGGACGCCGCGTTCTCTCAGAGATGAAGCACGATGCCACCCATGTCAAGGGTCACGCGATGACTGCACTGGCTCCAAAGACTGGCACCTACAGGAATGAACCCGGGAGGGACGACCCGGACTGGAAGGTCAACATTCATGGTTCCGACTATGCGCGGCACTCGAAGGCCAAACACGCTATTGACCCGAGCGGCGTGTTTTAATGTCCAACCTGTGGAAGCAGCGATGGCGGGGCGGAGGATGAATCGGGTCGCCTGTGTCGGGTGTAATGAGAAGTTGAGACGGGTGCAGAGCCTCTAGCTTTCCAGCCCAAAAGTGCTTCTGTACGAATCGTGGAAAAGGTTCCACCATTGTATTGGCATTATTGCGCCAAGGAGCAATATGTCTACGTTTTCCATAAACCTAGGGGCAAAATGATACATACAAGTCAGTCTCATACTTTGAGCCCTAGGCTGAACAAGCTCATTCCAGGACCAGCGACTGCCTACACAACCCTCGCATTCCTCCTTCTGCTGATGTCTGCCGTTCTGTCCCCTTCTGGGTATCCCCAGACATCGACACCGCAAGTGCCCCATCTCCGCCACCAGCGGTAGCCATACGAGACTCCCTTTGTGGCCGTCCAGTGGTTGTTTGGGGTTTTGCGAACCTGAGGGCGGCCATGCATGCCTGAAAGTTCAGTATCAGCCAAAAATTCTCCAGAATCCATGGCACACTACTCACATCTCCCTTTGTACTTCCTCGTTTGAGGCCGCTTTGTGAACTTGCGGCACTTGGAGCAATACCGCCGGTCTCCCATCGACTCCCGCAGTCTAGCGTACAGCGGACACGTGGTACATGAGCAGTGCCTACACCACTGCCGCCGACACATTGCGTGGCCGTCGGGATACGATCGGCAAGGCGACCAGTTCAAGCATTCGCTCGGAGTGTTGGTATGCTTGTAGACGTGGCGCTTCTTGCGGTGCCAGTAACTGTCTTGGACGACGGCGATCGCCTGAGCATCGCCGCACTTACACTTTAGTGCTTCTGGACAATATGCTTGGTCGTAGGAAAACAGGGATGGCTTTGCCGGGATCATGGGGAGCGTCAGAGCGCGGAGAGAGTGTGAGGCGAGGGAAAGGCAGACGAGGTCGTTTTGCTGGCAGTGCGATAAGACTTCGAGTTGAAGCTCGGGCGGGAGTTTGGTGAAGAGGGTGAATGAGAACTGTGATAATGGTTGTGAAATGTGTACAGAGGGGGCTGTTCTGTACATGGCTGAAGAAGTGTATAAGAAATCGAGATGATTACAAGGTTGATGAGGGCCTGGAAAGAAGGCTATGCCCTGATATAGAAGAGATACTTTACGGGCGATGCGAATTGTCAAATAACTCACAGAAAGTGAGGTTCAATTTGCGTGCTTATGTATTCAACGATGAGCTGCCATGCGCAGGGGTCCAGGTGGCCGCTAGTGTGTGCTGCCTATTGCCAAGTCGGCCGGCCCACTCCATCTGCCTAAACACCACGCGATGCATGCAAGCGCTAGTGTAGGACATAGGACGGGGAAGACTGAGGTGAAGATGAGAAGAATGAGATTGATTTTGTTACTATATCTCCCTTCGTTTTATCTAAAGTCTTTATAGTCCGACAATATACACCAACTTTTTGATCAAAATAAATTGGCGTTCGAGCAGCTCAGGGCGAGCTATTACATATCGCTGCTCCATGAAGGATAAGGGACGCACTGGCATTGACAGCTTACAACAAGACAGACTACCCATATCAAACAATGCATGAGTAGGAAATTAAAAAATAAAAAAAATCAAGCAGAGATAGGTAGTAGGCACCTTACCATGGAAGCAGGTACTTTGAATAACGTCAAGCGAACCTTGCACGTGTGATTCCCGATTGGGATGCGACGATTGGCTGTCGAAAATCCCGGCAACGTGGATCACTCCTTGCCCACATCTAGGTACGTATCTTCCGGATTCTACATAGCATGTGCAAGCAGACAGGCATCTCAAAGAACCAAATAGCATCAAAACTCAGCAAAGCAGCACTTTTCCCTACGTACCTACCTTCATATCCACCTCATTCATACACCGTTTTTCACAAACACTCTTTGAATCAAACAACAGACAGCTCTCTGCTGAACGGCGCATGAGATTGGATTGTTTACTCTGGATTTCGTCTCCCAAGTGGGCTGGAGACGCATACTGTGGAGTGTCTGACAAGACGTCAGAGTATCACCGATAACTTGAGGTTTGACTCTTGAGGTTGCCTGGAAATAGGAACTATGGTATCATTCTCATGTCACATGTGGCACGAAAATATAGCTTCAATGTTTTGCAGGTTTGCAAAAGTTTCTTTCTCGGAGTCAACGAAATGCTGCAAAGATGTAGCATCTCCATCATATCGAAGGGAAGTTGATTCGATCGAGCTCGGTCTGGACTTCACAGTCGACCAGGTCGCATCCCCGCTGATCCTCGACACCCCAGCCCACCGAAACCTTGGGAACCATGTCCCGTAGCTGGCGGACTCCACATCGAGGACGGCCAAGAGCGTGGTCTCCCTGCTCGTCGTCTGATTCCTCGCGGCGGGATTGGCTGCCCAGTCGTAGTGATTCGTGTACCGCTGCCCCTCCAGCTACCGCGTCACTTGCAACGAGGTCCACGCAACCCTGAAACTCCGAAGAGCGGGACCTGATGCATTGGATGACAGAATCGTCCAAAGACAGATACGCTGTGGAACTGGTTCGTTCCTGCTTAGCAATGGATCGCCCGTCAGTACTGATGGTGCGAGACCGTTAAAACCCGGGTCGCCTGCTTGAGTCAGTCGGCAATATACCCCGACTTCTACCCTCAGGAGCTTTGACGTACGCGATTTATAAAGTTGCTAGGCCCCCTTAGGAAAGTTCTCGATATGTTGAATAAGCAGATCATACGACAACGCCAGGATAGCATAGCGCGGGAGCGGACAAGAGTTGCCGAGTGGAATCTGGGGCAAAGTCTTGGACCGAGAAATAGCGCAGAACACTGCAGCAAAAAGAACCCTGGTGAAAGACATGGACAAGAAGTGGTTGAAAGCCATTGTGTGTAGAGGGCGGAACGGGCTGACTGAAAGAGTTTGAGTAGAAGTTTCTGATCACGCTTTACAGGAGGTTGAAACGCGAAGGCCAATCTCGTGGGCCTGGCGAATATCTGCCTTATATGCCCGATGGAGAGGCTTCACGCTGAAAAAGCTGACGACTCATGCTGTGGACTCGGGAAAATCGAACAACCCTCCGCTTTATGGCGCGACTTTATTGGTCTTGGCCTGCTGTGATGCCCCAGTGGCAGCAATAGACATCACGAGATTTAAGTACGATAATAAGAAGATGATTGTGAAGAATCAGTGTAGCGTATGAGGATGAGAGTCTCTTGTCAATAACGTCTGATTGCGACGGTTCATATACCATTCAAATTATCCTAATATCCTCTACGCTCTCATAAAGTTTCAAAAGGATTAGCCGCTAATTGGTATAGTGAGGGCGGTTTATATAACCACAATTGAATATGTAATGATCGTGAGGTTGGCAATAGCGGCGTATTTCAGTGGCTGGGCATGCCCAAACAAATGGGGTAGGTTTAGAAAAGAAATTAGATATCAAGGCATTTAATCAATTGAGGGCTGGACAACGGGCGGCTGTCCCCGCCATGCTGCCGTATCAGCGCCGTCGCCGATTCGCTCGTTGACACCCCAACCCGCGCCGAGAGCGCGAAACGCAACGACGCTATCACGGACAGGAAGTTCGCGACGGCGTGGTCAGTGACGAAAGCACCCATGTCCGTCGGACCGATGGCATGAATTCTGTATCTCGAACGAATGAAAGTATTGATGAGTTTCCTTTGCAACACTTCCAGAGCCCGCAAGTCGGTATGCAAAACGGGCAAAGACTAAGGGCGCTGTGCCAGCAACACATTGTGTAACATGCAGACTACACGGTGACTCTTACCAGAGCGCTCTGGTACCAACGTCTCGGCTTGTGTCCATGCCAACATGAAGAGGGCCATCCTAGAGGGAGAAAGATGCATGGAAGCCTCAGAGAGGACTTGCCCCAACACCACTGTGAGAATTCAGTCGCAACCAAACATACCCACACATCCTTTTCTGAACCGAGGAGACCTCAAGTCATCACCATAGTCAAACAAGTCATATCAGCAGTCACTCGGGAGTGCTGCTCAACCCGAGAAGGCATACAATCAGCATCCGTCACCATCACACAGTTCACTAGAGGTCGATATGGCATGTCGACGGCAAGTAGTATTGCTCTAATCTTCCACACGTCCGTGTCGTTCATTCCCAAACATGTACAAGAAGCGTGCTTTTTCGCAGCCGAATCCACTTCCCTTCCCCGTCATCCAATTCCCCTCCTTCCGTTCTCCGGACATCAGTGACATGACAATAAGAAGCGAAATTACATGATTTGTAGGGCTCTCGGTGACATTGCAACGCGAGAAAGCTTCATGAGATGCGACAGTACGACGATTGTCTCCTAAGACAGACACTCTCGTAGCCAAAGACGTAGTAGGTAGGAAAGAAATAACATCTCAAAAAGAACATGTGTGGTATCTTTCCGGCAAAGCATGCTGCGGTGCGGTAAAGACGTGAGCAAAGCAGCTATATCGGTAACAAGAAAAAAAAAAACTAGCTGTAGATCAGGGGGTATGAGGTTTGGCAAAGATGAGCCCGTGCCAGGTAACGACCGTAAGAAGATGTTTTCCAAGGAACCAATACGCCGCCGCCTGGTCGTTTTCAGGCAGTCCAAGTGTTCCCATAAAGTCAGAGGAAAGTATGGCACAATGAGGAGATCCATTCAAGCCTCCTCCATTATGCCGCCCTCCCCGCCACCCTCCTCGCGCCACTCACGGCTCTTGCTAGTCAGCTTCTTGACACCCGCAACGCGACCAGACCAAAGGGACTCAATTGGCGTGCGGAAGGTAAAGGCTCGCTGGGAGCTGATGACTCCGATTGCCTGGAGCACAGCTTTGCGGCTGTCGCGGCCAAAGACAGCAGGGTGGCTGATCCATTCGAGACTGCTCTCGAGCTCGTGGTCCAGAGCGGCAACGGTGTTGGCATCGATACCGGCACCCAGACCGAGACCATCGTTGGACCGACTGCGCCCAATCCCAGCGGCCTGGTAGCCGTTGACGCCGGAGGAGTTGGCCGATTGCGTAGGAGATGGTGTTTGTTTTCTGTCGGGAGTGATGGAGGGTGAGCCGTCGTTCCCCAGGTGCGGGGTGGAAGGGAGGGATCTGGTTGGCGGTGCTGTCGGCGGAGGAATCGGAGGGAGACCACCTTTTCCAAGACCCTTCAAAATAGATCGCGTCTCGTTGAGTAGGGTGTGCGCTCGGTCATGCTGGCCGCGCGACACGAGGGTCAAGGCGCGAGTGAGCATGTCTGATGTCAGCAGCTCCATGCGCCGCTGGACAATGTGCGGGTGAGGGGGAATCGGGGGCGATCCTGCCCACGAGTTGGAGTTCTTGTTCTTCGCCAGGGCCGGGAGCATAGTGATGGCGAGCAGAGAAGGGCGGGGAAGATGGGACAGCGTGCCATCCCGGAGGATGTCTCCCCACGTGAGATCCGCCTGGATTAGAGGAACCTCTTCCACAGACGTCACCCGCTGGTCGTCGCCGTCGCCAGCTCCGCCGAGCGCCTCCAGGCCAGAGACGATGTTGTCCCAAGGGTCCTGAGGCAGTTGTTCCTGGGATGTGTTATCCGGCACGATGACAAGCTGCACCAGCACGTCGCGCTTGTCGCCAAATCTAAGATCGCCGAGGGACGCCTCAGCATCGCGACCCGTGGCGCGCTTGGTAATCTGCAAGGCACCGCTGATCTTGTGGAACTTGGCTGGAGATCCTTCGGGCAGCTTCAGCTTGAGCTTCACATTTTGGTGAGAGAGCGTCTGCATGGCGCCGAGGCAGCCGGCGAGGCACTCGCGAAGCATCATCCAGTCCTTGACGTAGGTGTAGGACGCCTTGGTGCGCGTAGAAAGCTCAATCATGGTGTCGGGCTTGTGAGTCATGCCGAGGCCGAAAGAGTGAATGGTGATCTTGGCTGCTTCGGCTCTCGACACCACAAAGTCGACGCTATCGGCATCCAACGTGGACGCGTCGCTGATGAGCATAATGGTGGCGATCGGGTTGTTGTACTTGCGCTGCATGAGCAAGTCCATGGCGACATTCGCGCCCTCAACCACGTCGGCGCGGTGACTTTTTTGTCCAACCGGCTTAATGGAGCCCAGGACATTGCCCCAGCCGGGCCATGCCTTGGTGGTCATGCCCACAATGGGCACGCCGCCGCCGCCCGATCCAAAGGTGACTAGACCCATCCTATCTCTCTCACCAAGTGTGTTGACCATGAACTTGAGGGCATCGCGAACAAGGTTGATCTTGACGCCTTGCATCGACGATGAGATGGGTACAACCACGACCACATCGATGGGTACGTGGATTGAAGCCGGCATTGTCGGGCTTCTCTGGAAGTTGGTGTACTCGGTGGGCGCCGTTGTGACGGACTTGGGGCCACCCCACGACGAGGCAATCGACGATACCCTCTGTTGTCGCGATCCACGCTGCCAGTCATCCTCGTCCGTCTCGGAAAAATCTCCTCGGTCGTACTCCGGGCTGCGGACCGGCGAGGTCTCGACGGCGTTCAGGTCAAGTAGCGCTTGATGCCACAGCTTGAGCTGATTGCGGTTCTCGAATCGCAAGTGGAACTGAGGGAGCTCCGCGACAGAAAGGTTGAGCGTGAGTATATTCTCATCGACTGCCGACTGGTTAGCGTCAAAATTGCAACGGAATGAGGGGAATTGGCTCACTGTTGCCCGTTTCCGAGACCTCGTTGAGATGTTTCTTGATAAGAATTGATCCTTTTAGTGTGCAGCGGGTGGTCTTCTTGGGCATGCCGTTCTCGTCCCACTGCCCCGCCAGGGCAACCTTCTTCTCCTTTACGCAGATCAACATTTCAGCGAACAGGAAGCATTCCAGCTCCTGCCAGGATGCTTTATCCTTGCCGACGCGTAGCGTGCCATATAGGCGCAGTTTGCCGAATCTGGAGTGTGTCAGTCATGTCATTGGCCAGCAACATGTTGGGAATGTGCCAAAATCTCACCTGCTGAAATCGAGCCCATGCCAGTTGTCCACCCGACTTCTGAGATTCTCGGTTTGCTCCTCCAGAACTTCCCGAGATTCGTAGGGATAGAACCGAGGCGCACTTCGGGCCGGAGATGGCGGTCGCGCAAACGCCTCGTCGATTCGGGCATTCACGGCGGGCGGGCCAGGCGGGGCTGATCCAAGATCTTCGGGATCCGGCCGCCATTTGTTATCGGGCACTTCCACGGTAATGAGGCAGGTCAATGTCTGTTGCTGCCGAGACCTGTTGATGGTGGGGAACTCGGATCGAACTGTCACCGTCGGTGCTGGAATCGGATTCCTCGTAATCGCGCGAGGGCTGCCAGGTGTAGTCTCCATCGCCTGGACGTCATAATCGTGTCTGCGTGGCGGACCGCTCTGAGTCGTTTCTGGGTAGCCACCAGAAGACGCGACGCCAGTAGCCTCGCTATCGCTGCGAGCGTGCCTCGAAGGGCCATACCGCTCGGAAGTCGGTGGTTGGCTGCTCTCCCTGTCGCGTCCAGTGCTTCGGGGCACGCTATCACGAGTGTGGGTGCTGGGCATGTTTCGCTGGCTCGACTCGATGCTTGTTGGGCGCGGAGTGGGTGCTGGGTTGTCCCATGGCGTGGCCGTGGGCGTAGGTGTGTGATTTGACCTAGTGTCGGCGGATGAGACAGATCGAACGAGGTTGCTGATTTTTTCTGTAAAAAAAACAAAAATTAGCGGTGTCTCAGGCAAGCAAGACATGGTAGTGCGCTTACCAATATCTAAGACATTGCCGCCCCGGCTCGTGTCGAGATGCAGCGGCGCATCGCACGAGGGGCAGTATTGCGATTCAAATTCGCGAATAAACTCGTAGAAACATGCTTCGTGAGACACGTGCGAGCACGAGAATTGCAGAATGCGCTCTCCGCGCAGGGTGTGCTCCAAAGGCTCCTCGCATACTGCGCACTCGCTTCCTACAAAGGTGCGCTCTCTCCTATTGCGGCCGGCGCCGGATGCCATGTTATTAGATGAATAGCTGTCGCCTCTTCGGTGTGCGCTGTCTCCCGATCGGACTGATGAGTTGGAGCGCTGCCCTGTGCCGCGAGCTATTGAGACGTCTGTGTGTAGAATGGTCAACGAGGGGAGCCTTTTAAAGGGTTTGGACGTTACAAGCGAGCGCGGGACAGTTGACAGTCGCCGTGGTCGTTCGGACGGAAAGTCAATCCGCGACCTCGAGCAGTCATAGGACGGAGTCAAGGGGCCTACGTACTCTTCTCTGGAAAGGACGGCGCATCCGTCCAGGTATTATTTGTCCTCGACGTCGTGGCGGTACCAGGACGGTAGGGGTCTTGAATGGCCTTGGGGCTCACAAGACCGAGATCGAGAAGGTGGTTAACCTGGCTGTCTTTGGTGCTTGAAGATCCAAAGCCGAACCCTTTTGAACCCTTCCGAGACCGACTGAACATTAGGAAAGCGCCGCGTCGAAGACTGCGCGTTTAGGTGAGGTCGGCAGCGGGGGGCAGTTGTGCCGGTAAAGGTTGAAGTGGTCGGCGGCTGGTTCGGATCGGAGTGCGCGAAACGTCAAATCGTGGAGCACCTCGTAATGTGAGAGAGGGCTGGACGTGAAGTATATTTTAAGAATTGGAAAGGCGATATCAGAATAGGGACGGTATAGCCGATGAGGATCTGGGATCCACCCGTGTGACTGGTAATGCCAACAGAAAAGCGAACAAGAAGGCAGAGGTCGATCCCGGGTATGTGGCTGTGGCGGGTTGTCACACAAGGGCCTGGGAAGCCTGGCAGGGTGTTTCAAATGGTTGTATCAACAATGCTGGGTCGGATGGAAAGCAGGCTGAACATGCATGATTGCAGGGTGTCGGAAAATGAGGGTGTGAGAGTTGGCGATGAGAGGGCGGATAAACTGCAATCCAGAGAACGGCGGGGGAAAAAAAAGAGTTCGAGGCCGTGGGAGTTCAGCAGGAATTGGGTTATTGGGCAGGCGCAGGCACAGGCGCAGGCTTGCGGCAGGTTCGCGCGTCCTCGCAAGTTCAAGGTTCGACAGGTGCCGGGTTTTTTTTAGGAGAAGGCGTGGCTCTCCTATCCTCTTTTTCGCAGGCTTCGTGGTGCGTGTGTTGTGCGGGATGGGATGATGCGTCGTCTTGTCTCGGTCGTAACAAGAATTAGTCGATTGGTGCTAGCCTACCCTTAGGTAAGATGAGAGAGCAAAGTAGCGTTTGGTCCACCCCTTGGTAGCGGTCTTTGATCTGCGCCGTTTGATTCAGGGCCGCAATTGGGAAAGATGGGTTTCCGCTTCCTCTCCGAGAACCAAGTCGACAAAGAAAGACGGTGGACGGGAGTGGTTTGGGTTTGTCTTGTCGGGAGCGCCCGACAGCACGGTATACGGCGTCTGGCAACGAGGGCGGAAAATGGGGAATGGACGAGGTATATACCTTCGCAGTCGCAATCAGTCGAGAGAGTGTGTGTTCAAGGTATGTGTGTGCAAGACGTGACTGACGGGGAGGAAGAGGGACGTGGAAGGGGAGAAGAGAGAGAAAGCAGCAGAGAGGCGTCGTGCTGGTGGGGACCTCTGCACGGTTTGCCTTTTCTTTGTTCGGTTAAACCCAGACCTGGTGCCTGTACCATTCCCAGAGGGCCGCCCAAGATTGAGGGCGGAGGGGAGGGGAGGAGGTCCAGGGCTGGCAGCAAGAGAGAGCTCACACATGCGGTGCAGTGCGCTGTGCCATGTCATGGAGGCACGGTACCTAGCGTGTGGACTTGCAGATGGATGGGTGGGATGCTTGTCCTGGTTCGAGGTCGACGGCTTTTCTCAGGCACAAGGTCCGTGATGTGTCTACTCAAGGAACTTTGTAATAAGATCAGGGTAAACTACTTGAGGACGGCGCGATGGTACATTGAGGAGCAGGGTTCCTGGGGCTAACAATTCGGCCTAGGTACCTTGGGACTAGGTAGCTACGGCTGGGCCCCCCTTGTCGCTATTTACTCTCTTTTCCGACTCCTATCCCAACGTGTGAAAAGCCCCTGGGAACCGAATATTGGGGGAAAAGCTGGAATGTGCCTAATTCGCACTTCTAGAAAGGCCAAGTCATCGGGCTTGTTTGTTTGCTCGGCAGAACAGAAGCGGGAGATGTGGTGGGGAGGCATGCCGGCGCTGCGCAAAACATGCAGGTAGAGACCAGACGGCCAGCTCAGACCTCAGACCGTGTGAAGGCGATGCCGCGATGGCGGGTTTGCCTGTGCCGTGTAGGACGAACGCGCGGGCTTTTCGAGCGAGGTACAGCGTACGCCCAGACGACGACGGCCTTGCGCATGAGAATAGACTTTCGAGACTGTCGTGGTCGTGGGGCCGACGCCGTACGTAGGTTGCTGAAGCTCAAGTTCGGATGGAGCTCGACTTCCAGTCGTCACTGGGCCGGCATCCCATTGCTTTCGTACGAGAACGGATACACTGCAGATACCCAGATCCGTCGAGACGGTCGTGGTGGTTCCAGGGGGCGATGACCGATCCAGTCCAATCTGCACAAGGCAGACAGATGATGTCCGTCACGGAGAATTAAAAAAAAAGGAGGCGTTGGCCAATTGTGGTGACTTATCAAAGACTAGCGAATGCCAGGCCGAGTACGGATATTGGTAGCGTACTGGCTTGGGCGGCAAACGGCATCGCAAGCGAGTATCGATCTCGGTACCAATTAAACACGTCAAAGGGGTCAATAGATATATGTCATGAGTAAACGGTCAGGGCATTGATGAAGACAGTCCCGCCCAAGGACATTCATTAGATTTTCATCTGGCCAACCTCGTCTCCCACAATGCTCCTGCACCGTCATCATCATTTTCGCTCCATTGCACGTCAGCCTCTTTCTGTTCTTCTTTTTTGGATGCGGCCTGTCAAGTTCATTTCTGGTTATCAACCGTGTCAACCCTGCAGAGAGAATGAGAGAGAGAGTTTTGCGAGAGATCCGTGCGCAATAATACTATCAGACCCCAGGTTGAATGCGAAAATCTACCCCGTGTTCCCATTGGTACACTGCGCTAGGTGCGGTATGCACATGGTATCCTCGCCGTGTTGCAGTTGTACACAACCCTGCGCGGGTTTTTCGTCGAGCTGTGCAGCATACAGTGGTAACTGTGCTGTGGATTGCGTCTCTGATGGGTGCCGGTACCACAGCTTGAGTCACCTTGGTCCAACCCAAGGGTTTCTTGACTGCGTGGTGTGCGTGGGTGATGAACGCAAGGGCCTGTTTATTGCCTTGCTTGTCGACGATTTGCCCCTCCATGGCTAAGCCTACCTTTTTGCAAGGGGTGTCGTTGGGTGCCGGGTCTTGTTTGTGGGTGAGGTGAGGTTTGCAACGATCTTTTTACCACTGTGAGCAATCCATGGCGCGTGTGTTTCCCACTGCCATGCCCAGTCTTGAACCCCAGCCAGGCCACTCTCTCGGGCCAGCCTTCCATTTACTGGTACCTACAACATCCAAGCGAGGCACCTCTCCACATTGCAACGACCATTTGCTCGAAACCTCTTTCCGATATCCCTCGCAGTTTGGGCCGGGCCGAGCTGTTCCTGCTCTCGACCTTTGTTCCTGCTCCTACGGGAAGGATGTGCTGCTCATGGCCTCCTCCTCATCCACCATCGCTCGATCAGACCAGAGAGCTGATCCTGCCCCGCCAGGTACCTGCCTCTGCAGGCCTTCCTCTGCGTGTGATCATGTACCCGCGACTCAATCGCCTCCACCGGCCAGGGCTTTGGGCCACCGGATGGTAGGTTCGAATTTCCACGCCTGCCGTTCTTAGCCAGTCGCACAGCTCCGGAAGGACCAGGGAGCCCCCGAACCGGCGTCTTTCCACAACCCCTTCCCTGCCGACCCGCCCCGCCGATGGACAGAATACGTACACTAGTATGGTGTTCTTCCTGCCCCTGTCCACGGTTTCTTCCTTGAACCCAGCAGGTGGGGCTCCCTAAATGGAAGGAAACGGCCGTCTGGGTCCCTCTCAAACTCTCGGTGCTCTTTTTCGTTCTTCCCTTTTGGACCCTGGCACATGCCACCACCGATGTCCTTTTGCCACATCCTAATCCATCCACCATTCATGGCTGGACCTATCCTTCCGTCCTGGATTGGGGTTGACCAGAATGAAGCCGTCGATACTTGGAAATCCGGGACACCGCTTCTTAAAGTTCGGACACTCCAGAGCCCCTCTCCTCCCTCACCCCCACCCCCTCTCTCTCATTCTGTTGCACATGACAAGGGATCCCACTGCGTTGCCACGCTATTCTTGTCCACGACCTTGGCCAAATGTCGACAAGTTTGCCTCATGCCGCGAGCCGACGACAAACACCCACCACCAAGGAATCCAATCACTCATTGTCCACGAGACTACATTGCGCCGGAATGCTTGCATTGACCGCCGCCAACTTGACCTTCTGCCACCATCCGCCTCGAACGAGATGGGCCCAATCGCCTCGGTCCAGGAACCATCCTTGTCAGCCAGCTGGATATCATCCCGGATGGCTCCCGTCCATCCAACCCAGCCAGCACATCCCTAGCCGCCTATTGGAGGCCCCTCACCTACGCCTACCTCGACACACCTCACTTTTCTAGTGACGATGTGCTGCTCAACGCCTTTCAGTGCAGTAAAGCACTAGATCGCAAACCACAGAAGAGGGTGTCGAGGATGGAAGCGTGCCGTGTTTGTCGCCTAGTCCTCATCGACACGCAGGATGCGATACACGCCGCATGTCCCTGCTTCCTGTGAATACACGCCGTAGAATCCGACAGAGTCTAGCACAACCTGGGGCAGTAAGATGGCCACAGACATGACTTAATCAGGGTCATCTCGTTTCTCATGCGAATGGGACACTTTGGCCTTCATACTTTGTAAAGACTATGGGAATGGCACGATTGGCAAGGGGAACACCGGGGTCGACCGCCCGCTCTACGCTACCCAGGTCCTTCCATGCCACGTGCCGTGGCCGGAGCCGAAATCTCACTGAAGAAGCCAAAAGCTAGTATGCCAATGACAAACCCGGTCTCGCTCAAACCTTCTTCTGCCTGCTCTTACCCTGCACCTAGGTAAGGGAGGCTACTCGTTCAAGTGAGCATCGGCTCAATCGTAAGTGGTTGTTATTTGACAGTTTGACGGTGCAAACCCTGGCGTCAAGACTACTATGGATGGACATGGGGTCCAAGGTGGCATCAAGGGATCGCCCACTACCGAACCGTCCTTGGTATCCGCGACAGACGCGATGCTTGTCGGAACAACTTGCGGGAGACAGAGGACGCCAGCCAACCTCTGCGCCGCAACATGAGGCGGGGCGATAATCCGTTGCCCGTTTCTCACGGCACATCTCTCCGTCCCGAAGGAGCCTGCGACCTGTCTATATCGGTGCCAACCCTCCAAGATCAGCCACTTCCCAGCCAACGAGGACGAGATCACACATCCATACAGAAGATGCCGGCTGGAGGAGAACCACACCACCAGACGACACTCAGTGGCTTTCCTCCGAGGGCCAGGCTGTTTCCAGAAGCCCAACTAGCCTGCCTAGAACATTTGAAACTAAGGCGCCGTTGCTGCACGAGTGGCGCTAGGCCTGCAGCGCCTCTGCGCCCGAAGGATCTTGTTATCCCAGTTGAGGGATGCACAATGCAGAGACAGAAGATCCGGCGTTCCAGTCGACTGACTAGGCCTACGGGTGGGAGGAGCGTCGGCGAAACGGGCAGCCGTTGAACGCCCTCGAATCAACCACTTTGCAAGAGCCAACAGCCAGCTAGCAGGGGCACTGCTTTTCTTCTTCGGCTACTGCCTTTTTAGCCTCTTGTCGGCGTCTGCCAATACGGTCAGAAACTGCTGCGCAACCGTCGGGACAAGACGGTCTGCCGTTACAGGACCGACGCACAATAAAGGGGATGCTCAATTAGCTCGTGGGGACGGATATGTGCATCAAATTCCCCGTCGGCGAGGGACCACCGCCCTGCCTTGCCCAGATTCTTGCTGTTGTTACCAACATGTGGGCCTACGTGGGGACCCGCTGAGCCGACCCGAGTCGCACGAAATCTTCCTTGGCCGTCGATTTGATTACGCACGAAAAGACAGTAGTGCTTCTGTCGCACAGTTGCATCTGTGAAATGGCATTCCTACTCTCACCAGCTGGGGCTGTTCACATCTACCACAATTATCCACGGCCTTGAAGAGGAGGGCAGAGAAGACAAATCCATGGGAGCATTCACCATGTCGAATTACCAGGGAGTTGGTCTTTGAAGTTACATCACTGGCAGAACAGGGGAACGAAGGTCCATCACGCACTTCCAACCGAAGCCTTTTGCTGGCAGAGTCCTCCTTGCATCGATAGGAGGATGATCCTTGTGGCCCGGTTCATTGCACCAAACGGGAGCCGGATCGGAAATTGTCCAAAGACGAGCGGAGTCGTGACCGCCGCCGAATCTACAAGCCAGCTCACAACGACAACCCTTTGAGGATCCCGCCTAGCTGGCTCGGCCCTGCCTCTGCAAATGTTGAATCGCGGACTGGTACGGATCTAGCTAGCGACGACCTATCTTGGCCAGGCACAGCCACGCTATAGATTGCATCGCGAGCTTCCACATTGCAGAGGCAAATGATATTCGAGGGCGGACAGCGTCAACGGCCTCGCTCCCCCATGGCCAAAGCTCAGCAAGATGCGCGCTGGTCGCCGTGATCGTTGGGCAGCGTCAAGTCGATCAGCACCCCGAAAAGAAAAGGGATACGTAACGATATCAAAGTTTCATCATGGTTCGCCGCCGCCGGTCTTGCAGCGTTGCGGACACCCATCCCAATTCGGCACACAAGACCGATTAGGAAGAAGGTGGCTGCGAGCTCCGTGATTTGTCGTCGACTACGCTTCCTTTTTCTCTATCACCATGTGTCAACCGCTCATCCATCTCCCTACCCATCGGACAAGTTTCTCGATGCCCTGCCACCTCAGCGCATCACTATCGAGAGCTAGATCGGGCCCCTGTCTTGCCGTGAGGCAGCCGGGCGTGCCGCCAGACCCATTCGCCCGGAAGACCAACGTCCACTTTCAGGGCGTATGAACGGCTCGGCTACTATTCCAGCGTCCCGTTCAAGACTCCCGCCACGGTGCGTTTCGTTCACACAGAGTGGCGGGACGGTGCATTCGGGCCAGGGTGCAACCCCTGGTGTGTCTCACTCACGCAAAGAATTGAAGATATCCCCAGGCCTGGCGACGTGATTGCTCAGTCCAGAGATGATTGACATGAGCTGCGCGGCGAGTGCTTAGCCAGCTCCAATTTTACCCCCTGCGCCACGTGTGGTCTGGTGGAAATGTCGTCTCTGGGCGTTTTATAAAGGCATCGCTAAGAGCGCAGGCGATATCCGCCCCAAGTCTCGCCAAAAGGGCGGTGACTGCCAGGTATTGTGATTGTCGTTGAACGTTGCAATTCTTGGGGCGTGCGGCGACTGATTTTACACCGTGTCAAGCCTGCAGATCACAACCCAACGCAGCCGAGCTGCAGTTCCAACTCTTCGGCCTGCATGTTGTAGACCGTCTCGCACGGGCCCTTTTAGTAGGTGTGGCCATGCTGCCCCTTTGCAGCGAGAGTGACAGGCGACTACACTCAAGATCAGTCTCGACTTTGCCAGCTCAAGTCGAGAGATGGCTTTGGTTGGACTGCCAGCTGTACCAAGTGCCCAGTCTCCACCATGCAGGACCGACTTGCTAGACTGTCGGCGGATGCCGAGATGCTGAGATGCGCAAGACGTCGCCTCTGAGAGGTACCCCGGGAGATGTATTGGCGTGCAGAAGATGTGATGGAAAAACTGGAGCTTGAATTGCCATGTTTTGGGACCGAGCCAAGACTGATTCACGTCTCACCATTCCTGCGACTCGTCTCCGCGCCGCAAGCCCCGAACATGCTTCGCGAACGCCAGTCGACTTCTAGAGCTTATCAGACCTTCAGGTCGGCTTGAAATGACATCTTGCCAGGCGCAGCAGACGGTCCAGAAAGCGCTAGCGCCGGGCTCTAGAAGCCAGGCCGATCCTGAGATGCGAAATGCCAACATGCTTGCGACACATCATCGGGTCAGGACAGTCTATGAAAGCCAGACGGACCAGGCATCCTCAACCGTGGTCTTGGGAATTCTGCTTAGCCTCAAACACTCATGCCCAAGGTGGGCAGGCCGGGGTTAGCTCGTATGCCCAGCTGCTGTTTAATCAAGTGGCTTCACAACGTCGAGCGATGGCGTTATCAACGTTGCCTCCAACACGAGAAGTTCGTGTGGCTAGTCGACTAGCTCACTGGCTTCAACAGCGCAACGCAGTCTGTATGGCTGTCGGTACGCCGTCGAGCGTCAAGCTATCCGACTACTGCCCCTCGTCACCGGTCCGTCGTTGACGGGGCGTGCGTTGGTGATGCCGATCATCGTCAGTCAGGTTCGATAGTTCTAGAAGGACGCCAACTACCGCTTAGCGTTGTCATGTTCGCAGCCACGCGTCGTCACCAACGGCTCGCGACCTCAATTAACATTTGGCCTAGTCTGCACATGGTTCTTGGTGCTTCCACGGCCGTTGAGTCAGTCTTGCAACTTGCGCTGCGGGTGTCGATGAAACGGGTAATTGAGCGTCTTCATGCTGCGTCTGTTCATCCACAAGTCGGATCCGAAAAGGCTCAACCGGCAGAATCGACCACATATCAGTGCAGAGTCGGGACGAAGCGGGCTCATGCAACCACGGCGTGCAATTATCCGTGGAACAAGTCTTGTTGGCTGACTCGGCCATCCACCACCCACCAAGGCCAAGCTTCTCGGAAAAGCCGAGCAGCCAAAAAAGACGTCTCCCATCCGTTTGAGCAAGGCAGATGAGCTGAGGACACAGCAGGCATTCCGGGAGCGATATGTGGAATCGACCCAAGCCGATCTCCGTCCAACCTTGATGCGAAGAGCCCGGGCCTGCAGATGCGCGGCTTCATCTTCTGCGCCTCGCCTTGGTCTGGTGACGGTGAGGGCCCGGCGAAACATGTCGTTCATTCCAAATCGACGACCCGGCCAGGGCTCACCCAGTCCAGCGTTGGATCTTGATCGCGTCCCACACAATTGGAGTGTTTCACACTTAGTTCCAAACATGCCCAAGACGGCCCATCCTGGTGTCGGGGAAACCACTCCTCAGACGAATCCCCAGCGCAGATCCATCATCCGCGCCGAGCTTCTGTCTTGAGACGCTTCCTCAGGGTCATCTCGTCTTTACGGTTCGTCAAAGGGCGGGGAACGCAAGCATGGTCGATGGTTGAGGTATCCCATAGTGCTGCGCGCATTTGGGAGATCCGCTGTCGCTGTGTATGGCAAGGCGCCTCTTGGATCAGACGACATGCTGATCAGGTAACCTTGTCGCACAGACAGGCGGCTGCTTCTGGCCGCCCGCGCAGCCCGCTGTACGGTTTCTGTCAAACTTGTCAAAACCGAGCTCACAGACACGAGCAGGGCGCCTCAAGCGGCAGTGCCTCTTATCGCGGCGGTCAAAGCCGCGAATTTTATTCCCACATGGGACGGATACAAAGGTGAATAACGTCCTCTTTTTCCGTTTCAAAAGTCTGTGCGCACTTGCTGTCTAGTATCCAAGAAGGCAACCGATGTCACCGTACGGTAAGCATGCGAAAAGAGAAGAGGAAACGAGGGCAGCGACAGCGTCGACGCCTCGGAAGCGTTTGGATGGGTGTTATCAGAGGACCATGAAGACCCAGTCCTGTTGCAACAACCTCCCCCGCCTACCGCAGGATGAGTCTCCACCTATTTGTCGCCGTGACCCGGCTTCGGCGTCGACAAGTCGGACCAGGGCTGAATGTCCCTCTTGTGCAGATGCGTCGCTTGTGGGGAGCCATCTTCGACTCGCGTCCAAGGAACGCAGATCTACCAGAGCCTCGAGATGTCGGCCAGGACCAAAAAGTCTCTCCGGCCTCCGGGCGTCTGGGGATGGCAAACGCGCTTGTCTCGTATGACGAGACATGTTTTGTCCTTGGTTCTTGGTTCCGATGGGTGAGGGGGGTCGTCACGAGCCCACCCTGCTCCGCTCTGGAAGTCATGTTGGCGGTGGTGCGGTTCCTGCAGCATCATGACTCTCTTCCCAGGCCGACTTGAGCGTGTGGGAGGGCCGGATTCGGGTGTGCGAGCGCTGAGGTGAGAACATGCGTCGGCCCCTTCCGCAATGCTTAACCTGGAAAGCAAGGTGGTGTGGAGCAGCTCGTCTCCACTCAGCCAATCATGCGTCTCATTTCATGCTGCTACCTGGGAGTTGACTGGTCATAGGTATCAAAGAGCCCATACCAGACATCCTAATAGGACCGCTGGCGCAACGGTAGCGCGTTCGACTCCAGCGATGGTATCGAAAGGTTATCCGTTCAAATCGGGTGTGGTTCAATGCCTCACGCATTCCTTTTGCACCGTCTGGTGATCTGGCGATGTTGGTGTGGTGTTTTGGTGTTTTGATGATGAGCTCTAAGTTTTGTTGACTTCTTGGCAGTCATGCATACCACGCCGGCACCTGGGACATTTCCCATCTTGTCTGTGCATCGTCATAGTATTCTGTATAAGTGTCGCTCCAACACCACCCACCCTTAGCGTGTAGTGTGAATGTCTAGTGTAAGGTGCAAATGAACACCTCAGTACTCACGTGGGAAAGTGGATGTCGTGTCTTCTCAGATGAGATTCGTGGACAGTCTTGTGTGTTTTCCTACGCCATGGCCTCCCCTGAGGCAGGACGTTGCGTTGCAGTCTCTCGACTGGCAAGACGAGTTTTGATGGTGTCCAGGAACAAAGACGGGCATGGTCCAGGAATGATCTGCTTGCATGGTAGAAACCATTGGTGTCTTCGAGTTCTACTCACGTAGCTTTTATATTACCTTCGTCATCCACACCTCATTTCCTCAGTACGTCGATTGAGTTCCACGTAGAGGTAGTGAAACCTTGCATCCCAACACTGCAAACAGTTAGTTTTGAATTCTAGAATGGCACGTCTGTTGTGAATCACTGGCAATGTGAGAGGCGGAGTTGGGCGTCTTTCACTTTCTTGGAAGTGAATTGAGAATCGCTCCTGCCACTCCCATGCGTTGCAATTCTTTCCACCTACTTCTTACGTCTCACCCGTCAAAAAAGGTACGGTGCCCTCGTCATGGAACGGAAAAACCTCCTTCTTACTCGTTCGATTTGATTCTTCGAGATGACCTCATTCATTCATCGATCTCGCCGCTTTGCCCCGATTTCATCATATCGATGCCCTGATTCAATTACCTTGCTCAACCGCCGACCAAGTCTTCATATATCACTTGGAAGACGAGAACTTTAGGCTGGGTAAATTCGAATTCCTTTTTAAACCTCTTGCTGAACCGTCCTGTCGTTGAAGAAAGTTGCTGACCGCTTTGCCAGACACGCGACAATGTCTGACGAAGGCAACCGTCCTGCCGATGTTGGCGAATGCGCCAGCCGACCTGACGAAACGAATTCGAGCAAATCTTGCGCCAATTGCAGCGAGCCGGGCCACGAGCTAGCAGATTGTTCTCACATGGGCTTCAGGGACTGCAAGCGTGGCGCCATCGCTGGGTGTCCAATGTGCAACACCAAGAGCCATCAATACAGCGACTGCGAGCAGTTGCCTGCCGGTGGGCATGAGCGGCTACAACACCATATGGAATGGCTCGTTCGACGCCGCCGGAATCTGCCACCTATAGCCGCCGAAGTCGACGTTTGGATTCTTGTGCTGGGATTTCCAGATGACGGTTACGGATATCCGTGGTCCCGGTCGTTCACCAAAAGACTGGGAGACCGCCCGTATGGGTCGTTGGGCCAAAATAAATTCGACATGAAAGACTTTGCCGCAGGGCATGGTTTTTTCGACGAGTCAACAAACTCCCTTGATGAGATCAAGCGCCGCATCGATTTCACTATTCCCGACAAGCCCAGTGCCGAATATTCCAACACTAATCTGCTGGGCCAAGCACATATCCCAGATGGAGGACACTGGCGGAATGATCTAAAAGACAACGCCGAGTACACTCTGAGTTGGAACAGAATCAAGAATCAGCGGAGGGAAGAGAAACATTGGGAGACGGACGTCAAGCTGAGGCTCCACTGGGTTAGGACTGTGTATCCTGCGGTTTTCGCCAAGGAAAGTAGCGCATGGGCTCGAACATTCGGCGACTTCCTCCTCCATGAAAAGCCCAAAGGACTGGACGATGTGGCTTTTCTGAGGAAACTCAGAGACCAAGCAGCAAGCCGGGTAGCAGATCAATCCAAACCGCAACCCCAGGGAGAAGGAACCCCCAGCCAAGAATCACAAACGAAGCGAGAATCACCACCCAAGAGCGAGACACATCTGACCGCCTCTCCAGAGCCTCGCGTCGAGGAACGACTGACAAAATCTGCAACGACGCCCCTCAAAGTCCGCCAGGAAATCTGGATGGCGCTGTGCCCAGATAGGCAGTGCGTTGGCGGATTCCCCTTTGAGGTTCCCGTTCCTACGTGCGCTCAACTCAAGGCTCATGTGATTGACGACTTGGACGACGGTAACTCGAACAAGAACACGGGTCAAAAGCGGATTCCCCTGGCAAACTACACACATCCGCACGTCACCATCGGTCTCTTTCAACGACAGCGACCCGACGGCGAGCCCGTTTACACGCTGGTGCTGGGTCTCACCGAGTCCGCGTTCACGCTGCGCTTCTCCCGGCTCGGACTGCTGCAAGCATACGACATGGTCATCTGCTGGGCGTCCAAGGTCGACAAGGATGGGGTCAGCTTCCCGCTGCGCGCCGCATTCGACGGCTGCAACGCAGTCACGGAGAGCTTTGCGGCGGGTGCGGTGCGCATCGGGGAGATGGCTGAGCTGGAGAAGCAGATTGAGAGGCTGGCGCCCCGGTGTTCGCGGTTCGACCAGGTGGTGGAGCGCGTCAAAGAGTGGATGGAGCGGCGCAGGCACACGGCTCACTTTGCGTCCCGGGAGGACTGGAATGGTGCGCTCCGCACGTGGTGGGAAGCCGAGCATGATGACCTGGGAGGTTTGGATCGGGAGTCGCTGAAGGAGGCTTGTCAGCAGGCCCTGAAGGCCAAGCTGAAGGAATGGAAGAAGGAAAAGAAGCGGGCCATCAGAGAGCCCGACTCCGATCTCGAGATCATCGAGTCTCCGCCCAGGAAGAAGGCCTGCGTTCGTTAATGTAGATGGTCAGAACGGTATCGTGGGCACATGTAGTCACGCATAGATCAATGCCGAGTGCCGTTTCACTAGATTTGTTGTTCAACGAGTTGTATCGTCTCCCATCTTCCGTGCCCTAGACCCCTTCCTGTTTCCCCTCCGCCTGGATCGGCCCGTTCGTATCCTCGCACTGCTTCCTCCTGCGATCCCTCCTCACCAAGAACCAAATCGCGCCAGTGATGAAGAACTGCACCACCATCGTCGCCACGACACTCCTGAACCCGCGCCGGAAGTACGGCGCCTCGACAGCAGGGAACTGCAGCAGCTGCGCCCAGGCGACAATAGCCTGCCCAATGGCATTCATCGATGCCGTCACAATGGCACGCTCCTCGGCGTCCCCCGCCATGGTAATCGTAGCCCACGCCATCGTCAGCGAGGGAATCGCACCCTCGAAACCGTTGAGCATAAAGGCCGCCAGACGACCGCCCTCACCGACGTCCCACACCACGAGCAGAATCACCCCGATGAGCGACGGCACCGTGGCGGCGACGGATAACCCCGCAAACCAGCCGGTGCGATCGGCCACGGCGCCCGCAGCAAAGGCGGTGACGACGGAGATGGCCGTCGCGACGGTCGGCAGGGTGTTGATCCGCGTCACCGAGTAGGTCTCGGAGAAGGCCTTGAGGTAGAGCGAAAAGGGGGACCCGCTAGGCTGCAGGTTCTCGTTCATGATGGTCCACTGCGCGACAAAGAGGTACCAGTGCCAGCGCGTGAAGACGCGCTTGAAAATGTCCCGCGCGACCCTGAGCTGCGGCGGCGCCGTCAGGCCCCGCAGGCGCTCCTGCGCAACGGCGTAGAGGCGCGGCGGGAGCAGCCTCGGCCTCGAGCGCGCCGGCACATCGGGGAAGACGAAGAAGCCGACGAGGGCGATGGGGATCGTGATGACGGCGTCGACGATAAAGAGCCAGCGCCAGCCGGCGAGGCCGTGGACGAGGTGCAGGTTCGTGTAGGCGGCGGCCTGGAGGTAGCCCGCGAACATAGTCCCTAGGGGCGCGGCGACGTAGAAGAGGGCGACGCGGCGGCCAATCTCTGCGGGCTTGTACCAGGAGCCGATGATGTAGATGATGCCGGTGAAGGAGGAGGATTCAAAGAGGCCCGTGAAGAAGCGCATGGCGTAGATTGTCTCGACGTTGCGCGCCCACGCGAGGCCAAAGGTCGACAGGCCCCAGCCGACCTCGAGGACGGGCAGGACGACGTTGATGGGGTAGCGGGTGAGGTAGTAGCACGCGGGGATCATGGAGGTGCAGTACGAAGACCAGAAGACAATGGTCATGTAGTTGAGCTCATTGCCCTGGAGGTTGAGGTCCTCCTTCATGCCGCTTGAGATTGTTAGTCCATTATGTCTGGGAAAATGTGTAGAGTCATGGGTGAAGGTACCTGACGTAGGCATTGGTGAGGGAGGATTGGTCGAGGTACTTTGTGAAGAAGCACAGGCAGCCAAAGACGAGGATCAGCAAGTCCAGACGCAGTACGAGTTTCTTTTCCTCGCTGGGCGTGTCCTTGGAGTACCAGCGGAGCGCCGTCATGAAGCGAATCCACGGGCCATCGGAGGATGTCTCCCGGCTTTCTTCGCGGGCGTCGGCAGGGCCCTCAGCCACGGCAGGTGACTTTTCGTTGAGTGAAGCCATCGCCATGTTTGGCAACCAGTTGTTGGGCGAAGCAGTCTTGAGCTCAAATCGAGTCCATCACCAGACGTGCTTCTTATATCCAAGGGCCTGACCCGCTGCGAAGTCGCAGAGTCATCGGCACTCGCAATGCAACCGATCGCCTCGCATCAATCCGGCAATAACAGCTCGTCCCCCGTTTCGGCCAGAATCCGCACCTTTGGTTGGGTCGCCAAATGGCGCAATGATAGCCCACTATGGCACTCTGGCCCCCCCCATCTGCCATGTTCCTGTACAATGCTACGTTTCAGCAGCTTTTCTGGTGGCCTGCCCTGGGTTGCCGAGTAGAGTTTAAAAGGACCCTGACAAGTGATGCCACTGGCCCGGCCAGTGCTTACCTGTTGAAGCGTCCGACGCTAGACCGGTGGCCGGCAACTGCAAGCCGAAGTGGAGACGCCGGTACTACGAGCGCCGTTGTTCGGAACCGGATCCAAAGACCTGGGATGAGTGCACGAGCTTCTTCACCTGGACAGACTTGGTACAATTGACTCCGCTGGATGACCGCAAACCCAAAAACTTTTGTTTATCATTGATTGGCTTTCCTCGGCCACTTCCTCAACATCCGCCAATTAAACAGCACCCTCGACCCCTCTCCCCCCGTCCTGCGACGTCCTAAACCAAGAACCCCCTACGCGCCTTCGCCGGCGCCCTACCGCGTGCCAACAATGCCTTCTTCGCGTTGACAGAGTATTTTTGTGCCTTGGGCGCCAGCCTCTCGTCCTCCTTCTTGACGGTCCGGAACACAGTCGTGCCGACGACCTCGTCCCTGGGCCCGCGGGCCTCGCGCAAGAGCTGCGCCTCCGCCGTCTCCAGCTTCCGCGCCTTGCGGGGCTTCCGATCCGTCGTCTCGCCGTCGCTCTCCTCGCCTTCCGAGTCGGATTCGAGGAATTCGGCCGGGAGCTCGGTCGGGAGATCCAGCCTCTTCCGCCGTCCGGTCACCTCCCGCACTGACGGGGCCTCGGCAGTCTCCGTCTTCTCCTCTTCTTCCTCGCCGGACTTCTTCGCCGGCGCTGGGTCCTCCTGGGCCTTGCGCGCTGCGGCCTGTTCTTGGAGCCGGGCGTTGCGCTCTTGGCGCTTACGCTTCTGGTTGGCTTGTTGTCTGCAACTTGTTAGAAATCTCCGAAATCAAACCCACAAACAGCCAGACTTACTCTGCAATGGCCTTGTTGGCGGCTTGTGCAGACTTCTTGGCCTGCACCGCAGCCCTCGAGGTAGAAACGGCCTCGGGGGCCGCATCCGAGTCTGAATCGTCTTCTGCCTCGGCAACGAGCGCCGTCTGAGCCTCCGTCGCGAGCTGCTCCGCGGCCTCGTGCGCATCGCCAAACGACTCGGGCGAGGCGTCCGAATCCTCAATGACCTGCTTCCCCCCTTCCTTGGCGTCCGTTCTGGGCGCGGGCTGCTCGGCGCCTGTGATGACCTGCTGCTCCTTTACGCCCTGCGCGTCCGCGGCCGTGCCGGCTTCCGATCTCAGCTCCACGACAAACGAGGATCTTTTTTTTGACGACGAACGGCTGCCGCTCTCATCCTTCTTGCTGGCGGTCTTGCCATCCTTTGCCCTGACCGGGAGCTTCTGCTTCTTGGTGTTTGTAGTTGCGGCGGGGGCCTCGGCGGCTGTGCGCTTCCCGTTCCGTGTGGTGACCATTGTGAGTGTGAATGTGAAGTGACGTTGCCCTTTGCTCGTGTGAGCGGCTGGCGGCGAATACGACGTTGGTGACTCTGGCGATTGATTATGTCACTTTCCAAGATGTATTTCTGGCAAGACTTGATCAAATGTCAGAGAATTGGGTGTGTGGAAACTTGTCAGTGAGTTGATGAGTGAGGACTGAAATTCGTCGCAAAAAGGTGTAGTCGCAACTTTTTTTTTTCTGGGGTGGAGACTGCCGTTGAGCAAACATGATTCAATTGGCTGATATCGTGGACCCACTTCATGGCGTGGACCTCAGTCGAGCTTCAATGGAGCTTCACTTCACCACTCATCATCGACAGCCTCAACACACGACATGGCAACAAGACCTCCATAAGAGGACAAAATAGACGAATTGAATCAGAAATGCATTGATGCTTCACAACGACTCATTCCAACGCGCATTGGACCAACTCCCGACGGAGCGGCAGACCACCGGCGACCGCGCCACCTCTCACTTCTCACTCACCTCCACATGGGACGCTGAGGACTCGTCTCAACTCCAACTGCAACCATGTTCCGCCTCGCGACAGTTCCCACCCGCGGCCGCGGCGGCAGGCAACTCGCAGCCGGCCTCACCACGCCGCCGTCAACACGGGTTTCAGCACCGGCACCGGCACCAACAATGACAACCACAAGGACGCTAAAGACAAAGGGCAAACTCCGCCCTGCCCCGGGGCTTGAAAGGAAAGCCTCAAAAGCGAACCAGAACAAGCCTTTGGAACTCGTCCTCGAGCCCCGGTCGCTCACCGAGTTCAAGATACGGATCCGCGAGATTGAAAAACTGCACGTCACGGCGGAACGGGCTCACGATATCTACATGAAGTACATGAAGGCCCTCGCCCGGGACGACAAACCAAAAGACTGGCAAAAGAACTTCATCAAAGGTAGACTTGCCTCTCCTACCTCACCTCCTGGTGCTAACAGACAGTGAAAAGAAAACAACTTCATGGCAGCCGAGCTCCACGAAACGGCCGGCATCCTCTTTGAGATGCGCAACAGGACCGAGAGCGAGTTCATCCTCCGGGCCAACATGATGGAGGCCTCCGCCGGCCTCGGCTTCGACGCCGCCGCCCTGACCCTCGGCCGCTGCCTCTGGCTAAATAACCTCCGCAAAGGCGACTATTACGACTGGGACCACCCGCGCTGGGAAAACGCCCGCATACGGTGCCAGGCCCTCTTCGCCGAGGGCCGCGACGCAAACGCCATGGTCCTCTCCGGCCTCCTCCACCTCAAGCGCAAGACGTCCCGCGACGACTACCTCGCCCTCGAGGCCTTTGCCCAGGCCCTCGAGCTCGGCAAGGACGCCGCCCACTTTGACTGGCTCGGCACCGCGCTCGAGGGCCAGGGCGACGCCTACCTGCGGCTGGGCGAGAAGGCGAAAGCAGAAGAATCCTTTGTGGCGCTGGCCACTTTGGGCTACGCACGCGGGTATCATCGCCTAGCCAAGATATTCCCCGACGCGCCCGAGACCATGGGGTTCCTGTGGAAGGCGGCCGCAGCAGGCATTACGAGTTCGTACGAGCTCCTGGTGGAGTTGTGCGAGAAGAGGCGCAGGGATTGCGTGGCGAAAGGCGATATGAGGTCCGCAGAGGACTACGAGCGTGACGCTACGGAGTGGACGCGGATATTAAAGGCGTCAAAGGCCCCTCGGTAATTACGAGAGGCCTTTTGGATGTCCCACATGTCAAAACGTGGCTGGTAAAATACCTTGCGTCAATATATCCTTGTAAACTTATGTACAACTAAGAGTTTGGCATATCGACAGACCGACTCGCCAATCAATCGATCAAGCATACTCCTGGCGATCTTCCCACCCGGGTTGGAGGTAGCTCCAGTCGCGGCTGAACTTGAAATCCGTCTGGTACTGCCCGTACTGCACCAGCTTCAGTCCATCCAGCTTGGCCCCCGCGTCGGTCTGCGCCCACAGGCTGACGGCCAAGATGTTGCGGCCGCGGTTGTTGAGCACCCCCGGCGGCACGGGGAACCGCGTCTGCGGGCCAATGTGCGGGACGTACTTGCCGTACTGGTAGCCATTGATCCAGAACAGGACGCGCGCGGTCGTCCCTGCGGGCGCGGAGAACTCGATGCCCAGGGGCGCGTCGAGGTCCGAGTCGATGTTGAGCGTGAAGTCGGTGACGTAGAAGCGGATGCCCGCGCCGGAGAGGCCGACGAGGGGAGACTCGGGCTTCCACGAGGAGCCGGTGGGCGCGAAGCCGGGGAGGTGCCAGCCCAGGCGCTCCGGATAGAGGCCGCCCTCATTCATGGGCCCGCGGACGGGGTCGATGTTGGCCTCGCCGCCGGCTGCGCCCGCCAGCTTCCACAGCTTGAAGCCCGTATTGGTCCGTGTGCTGCCGGGTTGCAACTGGGCACCAAGGATGCCGCGCGGATTGTTGATGCCTTGCGCTGTCGAGGCCTGGTCATGGCCATGGTAGTCCACCACGACGGTCACCACGTTGTTCGACTCGCGCAACGCGGACCGAGGGAAAGTGAGAGTCTTGTTGGTCGTCGTCGCCGAAGCGGACCCGACGTCGCCGCCGAGGAACTGCCCATTCACCCACGCCGACCATCCAAAAGCCAAGCCGCCCGAGGCCGTGATGTTGACAGACGTGGCGTTGGCGCCGTCAAAGTAGCCGCGGTAGACCTTGGCCCCCGAGTAGAAGCCATAGTCGGAGCTGTAGAGCACCGGTAGGGTGATGGGGGCATACGGGCTGGGCGTGGTCGTCTTGTTGCAGACGGTCCAGCGGGAGTCGTCGAAATCGGGCGCCGCTTCGGGAAGACCGTCGGCCGCACGCCAGTTTGACAGCTCGGGGAGTGTCACGACCCGATCCTCGGCGCCGGGAATCTGCGCAGTGAAGGAGCCGTAAGGAGTCTTCGTGGCGGCCAAGCGCTGGCCGTTCCAGTCAATGGTCTCAATGGCCTCGTCGCCGACGTAGGCCTCGATTGCCGTGGCCTTGTCGCTGTCGCCCGAGACGTGGAGCACGCCGTGGGAGATGCTTGCACTTCTGACGAGGTACGGGCCCTGGATGAAGAGCTGCTCGTTGGGCTTCACCGTAGGGTTGGGCGTTGTCGGGGGCGCCCAGAAATGCCACGCCGACTTTTGTTCGAGCAGGTAGATGAGAGCGCCGTTGGAGAACTTGACCACCGTGGAGCCGGCGACCTGCTTCCAGGTAAAGGCCGAATGGTTCCCATTTGTTGTCTCCTGTAAGTCAGTGTCCCCAAACACCTCAAAGGTGAGGTTGCCTGCGTCCTTGAAGGCGAATTCTCCAGTCTGGCCCTCTTGGAGGTAGAAAACAAGCACTTCCGTGTCGAAGAGCCCATAGGTCGCAATGTCGGCCGAGGCGTACAGCAAAGTGTGCTTTCCAAAGACGTAGTCCGTGACGAGAATCTTGCTCTGGCGGCCGTTGAGCACGACATTCGGAACAGTCACGGGTCCAGCGGTCGTGTTGAGGGTGACGTCAAACTGAATGGGGGTCATGGACTTGGTGCTGGCTTGCTGCACAACGGTGAAGCCGGCCTGGGTATCGGGATTGCGGAGAACCCAGCTAAAGGCAGAGGCCGAAGAGAGCTACAGCTATTAGTCGGGTCATTGTCGAGACGCCGGGCGACTTACACCGTAGCCGGTTCCGTTTCCAACCATCTCGACCTTGAGCAGATCGGATGAGACTCTGGTGAAGAGGCCAATGAGCTTTGTCTGGAAGAGCTTGGTCCATTGCTCGCGGGTTTCTCGGAGAGGGGCGCTGTAGTCGTAACTCGTGTAGACCTGGGGCGCGGCGGCTGCTTTTGTCAGTCTTTCCGTGGCGGTGCTAGCTCGCATAGGACTTACAATGCCCCCAGTTCGTACCGCCGTAGCTCATGTAAAGGCTGAGCAGGGTCACGCGCTGTCCGATATTGTTCTTGTAGTAAACGTCCGCAAAGGCCGGGTCGTGCTCCGAGGCACACTGTTCCGCGTGTCGTCAGCAGGCTGCCCTCGAACATGTTGCATTGCAACGCACCTGGTCATAGAAAGTCGGGCTGCCCCAGTTTGAAAACCAGCCGCCCTCGAATTCGGCGAGGTAGCTCGGCTGCGTGAACGAGTAGTTGGAGAACCACTGGAAGTACGTCCGCACGACGTTGAAGCCAACCGCCGGATCCGTGCAGAACAGGGCGCCCGGGTAACTGTCGAGGCCGTAGACGTTGACGGCGCCGCCGACGTTGTTGTAGTCCGTGGACCACGACCGGGAACGCATGCCCTTTTCGTTGTGTGTCAGCGGGACGACGATGCCGGCGTCGTGGAATGCCTTTTTGAGCTGCTCCATGTAGATCACAGCGGTGTTGTCGGGCGAGTAGACGCTCTCCTGGTACTCGTTCTCGACTTGGTTGAGGATGACGGGCTGGAACTGTGGTCAGCGCGTTGGAGAAGCAAAGGGATCATCAAACGTACGCCGCCGTTGGTGATTTGGTTCGCGGCGATAATCTTGCCGACTTGCGTAATAAAGGGAAGCCACCCGGCTTGGTACCGCGCGTCAGAGGTCCTGATTTTGCCGAAACGACCATCGGAGCCCCAGAGAGCGAGGCCTCCGCCATTGGTTTCGGCCTGGACCTGTCAACGTCTTGTGTCGATCAAACTCGAGGACTGGTCCTTACATTGCAGTAGGGGCCGGCTCTGGCAATGACGTAAAGTCCGGCCTCTTTGCAGTAGTCAAACAGCCGCTGAATGTTCTTGCCTGCGGTCTCGAAATCGTAGACGCCCTCGGCGGCCGAGTGATACGACCAGAAGAAGTAGATGCTGAGAGGTACGGTGAGCGCTCCGAGTCTTATTGCCGGCAGTCGTTACCCACCTCACGGTGTTGAAGCCATTGGCCTTGAACTTTTGCAGGATGTCCTTTGCCGGGGGTCAGTACGCGAAGCAGGCCCTCGACAGGCTTGACTCACGGGCCACAGCTCGGGGACGGCTGTGTAGGTGGCAAGTTAGCCGCTGCGAAAAGCATTCTCGTAGGTTGTTCTGGTACGTACGCGTTCTCTGGTAGTGGAATTCGGCAGAGCTGTCTCATTCGTCAGTCCCTACCCAGGCTTGGACGAAGGGAATACACTGACAGGATGTAAGTCCGGGTGTCGTTGATCACGAGACTGTACTTGTCCCACGAAACCACGTCAGTGAGGCCATTGTCAGTCGCTAGAGCCCCAGATGCAAACAGCCAAATCAAGGCCGTCAGAGCCTGGTAAAAACGCATGATGGCGGTCCCTCGCGTAGGGGGCGCTGATCCAGGGAGAGCGGCGTTGCGTTCGAGATCTGCTCTGCTGCGAACGCTGCGGGAACAGGCCGGCTCATAAACGATCGTGAGCATCGCGTCGTTCGCAAGCCGCGGGATATCCATCGCCCGATCACCCCAGTCGCGGAAATGAGGACCGAGTGCGACATCGCGACAGCTGGCTGCATCCCTCCCCCACAGACGCAGATCTGCTCATCATTCCAGCAATCAGATGCTCAAGGTTTTGGCGTCCTTAATTCATTGCGGGGTATCCCAGTCGTCCTGGACCGATTCGCTCGCGCGAGAACACGGGCACGCAGGAACCGCATTGGTGTTGTTGCGCAATTCTTCGCAATTCTTCCGCTGGACCTTGCAGGTGTCATCAAACGCGGCGTCCGGCAGGATGGAAAATGCCACATCGAGCTGCCCCTTTGGACCTTGGATCAGCAAGCAGACGACAGCTCGGCGTTATGTTGGCCGAAAGCCTTGTCAACTGCGGGGTCCACCTGGGAATCAGGCGTGCCTGTCAGAATGCGGGAAAGAGCGCAGACAAGCTTTTTGGGTCATGGCCCCGCCGTCCGTTGGCCGGTCTTTCCGGGCGACCCCGAATCTGATCAGTGTCCCTGGAGAAAATGTTCGTGTTGCCCGGATTACCTGTGGGCTTCTTACCGCCCTTCGACGCAGGCCGTCATGAGCGTCGTTTGGATGCTGAGCGACATCGATCATTGCTCATAGTGCAGCTCATGGGCACCATTCTGCTAGATCTCATCGCAAGTATCAAGCTTCTTTGGACGATCACCGGATGCCGCGCTCGTGACCTGGCGTATTCTTTATCCAAAAGACGCAAGGCGGTGTTTGCATCTGGAGCCAACGTCACCTCCCAACCCCATCTAACGCATCTGATCCTTGGACCGTAATTTCTTTTACGCCTCGCTCGTCGCCTCGCCAGGACTTTTCCAAGAGATCGTGACGGAGCAAGAATCCGCGGCTTATTAGTCCTTGAGGAGCTTTTGAGACCGTGTCCATCGATGGCGGGAACCCATCGAATCGACTCTACACCACTCCTCGGGTCCGCACGAAAGTCATACTCCATGTCTGACAGTGTATGATATTGGGACACGCGCTAGCCGTAGCGGAGACGGTTTCGCTTGCCGGCTGGAATTTTGACAACGATTGTCCGCAGGCTCGACGGGGATGAGGCATCAGTCACGCAACCTCATTCAGGCGTACTTGCGCCAGCAAAGTGTCTCTCGAATAGAGTGGGGAAGAAATTGCCGTTTTTCGCAGTGACCGAAATGTCGGTCGAGCCCAGCGCCTTCAAAGGACGCCTCACGCCAGACTCAGATGCAGAGTGTCAGTCCACCAGCATATCCATCAAGTTTCACGTACACATCGAGAAGTGTGTTGCGTCAGGTATTCGTCGGTGATCCGAGAGTCAAAGGGAAACATCCTCGTCACTGGATAGGAGTCACGATGAACCATTACGTGGGCCAGCGCTGCACACTCCTGCGCAGAGGCTCGACTGCAGTAGGATAGTGCCCTCGCGCGTTAGCATCGCAAAACATGTTCGGGTACGGTACTCGGCGCTGCACGGTGCCCGGGACTTGGAGGCTGGCATGTAGAGTTGGCAAAGAAGAGCCGATACACGCAGCATCCCGTCTGCTGGATAGACGTCCACGACCAACGCTGAGGATCAAGGTTTGCGAGCTGTACGGAACCGGTAGCTGCGTTCTCAGGTGAACCTGCAAGGCAACATTGTACGCCGGATCTGCCCTTCGAGAACCGGCATCGTGGGGGAAATGCAGAAATGATGCATCGGCCCGGCGACTTGTCGTATGGGCCATGACGGGCTACGATCCAGAGCTCATGCTGCCACTTGCCCCTGACTATGTCCAATGGCGATGTACCGCTTCGGGGCCTCCGTATCCCGTTCCGGACTCACGATGAACTTTCATCTCCATTCGCACAGCAGCCGGTTTCCTATATCCAAGTAGGGCGGCTTGCGACTGACTCGGACACATCTTGGCCGCTGCAAGACCGCTGCCATGTTGGAACCTGTCAACCGCAGCCCTGCATATTCTCCTTGGTTGACTTCACTGGTGAATCGATAGTGCCAAAGCTTCGGCGACCCCTGAGGGAATGACTGCACCGCTCCTTACCAGCAGTCGCGAGTGATAAAGCAGAAACCTCCTGCGAGATGCCCCGTACCTTTTCCCTTCGCGGGAGCAGGGGCTGGTCGTGCCGCTGGCGACGGACCGGGGTAGGCGAAATACCAAGGGAGCCGAAATGTAACGGTAAAGGGATACATTTAGCCCCCTTTCCAAGCGATAAATGGAACACAGCAGCCTTCACCAACTCTTGGCACCAGCTCCCCGACACCGCTGGCATTTGCTGCATTTGGTCAATTTACCTCGCCCCGGATTCCCAAATTTTCCACGCAGACCCTTGGATGCCGCGCGGGAGCCGGAGAATAACCCCTACACACGCATGCGGAAATTGTTCAGCGTCGTAAGAGAAGCACGAAGGCGGAAAATGTCGGGCGGGCGACGTCGTCTCTTGCAACCTTGCGCAGGTGCGACCTCGACGTCGACGTTCGAGTCGTTGACCGACTGCGGGGACTACCGGTGAGTCGCCGACTCGAGGACCAAAGCGTATGGGCTCGGTTGCATACACCAGCCGCGGGCAAACAAGTGCTAACCGTCCACGATGGTTGTGGCCGATGACGAGCCGGCGGCGGTGGCCGTCACCGTGCCATGGCTGAGCAGGAGGCACAGACTTGGACAAAGTCCCGGCGCCCGGTACCGCTGCACTGGCTGGCGCCTCTCCAGGCCCAGGCCTATCGTGGGATCTACCCGACGGGTCTGCAGGTTACCGCGGACGATGGCGGGACAAAGTGTGCTCCCGAGCATCACTTGACGACGGCTGCACGACTGGCATTGTAACAGACACCTATCAGTACGTAATGAGACGTGGCCAAGAGGGAAATCCGCCTGGCCATGGATGCTGAATCCTACGAGAGGGTATCAGAGAGCTGATCTCAAGGACACATGTGGCGCCACCGAGGGAATGTCGACCACGTGCAGTTCAATCAATTCGGCCGAGGCGGGCCACGAGGGAGGATAAGACAGCAAAGGTAGAGAAAGAGACCGTAGATGGCTCCGGTTCATAATAAAAACGGAACATGATGCCCAACAAGTCTGGTACATTCCCACGTGGCGGGCGCGCGCTGCTTGCCATCGTGCCGTTTCAGTTGTTGCTGAACAAAGAAGACGATGGTAGCATCAAGCTACCTGTGGTGAATTGTGTGAGGTCGCAACGCTCGCCCGTTCTGCGCGCAAACGGCCATTGGGCTAGCCAGACTTTGACCCTTTTGGGGCGCCGCCTCTTGCTGGAGCGCCGTGCGTGTTTTCCAAAATTGGCAACAGGTGGACAAGTGCTGTCGAGGGAAGATGAAGACGCAGATTTTTCCCCCCTTCCTCTTTCTTTTTGTTTCAACCCCGTCAAGTATGTGTGCGGGCTGTCACGTTGTGAGTGGACCAAGGCGGGAGCGGTTCGCAGACGTGGGCGCGCTGTGATGCCATCTGCACCGAGGGTTTAACGTTTGTCGATGCTGCGGTCATGGCGGGGATATCCCCTCGAACCCCAGAATAACACCGAGTCATTGCCAGCAAAAGCCGTCCGCCAATGGATTTTTTTGTTCACTTGCGGGTTACGCCCGAAGTGCGACTGCGCCGTTTGTTGGTTTGTGCAGATGAGCCCCTCCTCTGACAGCGGCCTTTTCAAGCAAGATCCCAGTGTGGTCTGCGAATGGGAAGCCACCAACGGCTCAGTTTGAGCGCGACGAGCAGTGATTCTTTACAAAACTGCTTCTTGTCGGTGCTGATTGCTGTGCGAAGAAGTTAGAACTCTGGGCCGTACTCCGCAATAAGTGGGATAGATGACTCTTGGGCTTCCACTTCCCCTCTACACAGGAGAAAAAGTTGATCTGGGCAGAAAAGGACTCAAAAAAAAATGACAAAGCAACTTTGGAGATGGATGGCCGATGGCGCAGGTACGGGATACAGAGTGGGCGCAAAAATGGACCACTACCCCCCACCAGAGATGCGGCAGCGTGAGCCCTAAACGCAGGTACAAGGCACATCTGGGCCCGGCATTCTTCGACGGAATGAGATGTGACGAATGAGATGTGACGAATGAGATGCGACGGATTTGCTGCGATCCCATGGGGTCGCGGAACGGCGAGTGGTCGCCTCTCGGGCAGGGGTCCGTCGCGCCAGGTACATGCGGTACGTATCTTTTTTTTTTTCCATCGACGAGATGGCGGACGCAAGGCTCAAATTCCGTACGGGCGTAGGACGGGGACATTGAGCATTGCGAGAGCACTGCCCGCGTTCTGTGTCAGTCAATGGCCATCTTCCGACCCCTCCGTCTCAAGAGCGACCCTTACTTGTGCATGGCATATGTGGACGAGAGACAGAGACTCACCATTGCCGACCGGCCCAATGGCGAGGCACCAACATTCCAACCATAGGGCCTGTCTCATCTCTAATCCATCCCCCATCGACGTGAGAGATGACGAGCAGCGGGGGAGGCGTGGATGGGGCGTCTCTGATTGGGAAGCGTCGGAGAAAAAGGAAGCAGAAATGGAAGATGTGGAAATGCGCCGTCAGCCGCCGGCGGGCGCCCAACAGGCTGACGGCCGGGGATTGATCAGCAAGAGTTGCAGACAGCAGTCCAGCCAGATGAATCTCAGATGCGTTCTTTCGTCATCGGCGCCGCTTCTTCCACTTCTTCCAAGGCCCAAGGAGTCCCAGGCTTCTGGCCGTGGATCTAATTCCCGCAGGCCCCGTCAAGCACGTTGGCCTCGTCGCTCGTGTCAGGCCTTGTCAATGTCGTGCCCTTCCCTGTGGTGGGACAGCGAGGCCCATCCTCGGCCAGGGCTGTGTCATGGAAAAGTGCGGCCATGTGGAGAGACACGGAGTCGAGCGAGGGTGGAAGCCGTGGTGGAGTGGAAGAGAGGGGAGTGTGAAGCTCGCAACATGGAGCGAGATTCGCGGTGGGGAGGAGGGAAATGACTGTCGAATCAAGGCAGCGGGATGGTAACAGCGGGAAGGGAGCTGGGGCCCACGGCTGGCGTGAGGTGTGCCTAGCAAGGTAGTTAATTACCTTACCTAAGAAAAAGACGTTGGAAGGAGCTTGGAAGGTCTTTCCTGGCCGGAATGGAGACTCCTCAGGCAGAGACACGCGGAACGTCTCCTTCGCCAGGGCACCGTAGCATCTGCCATTGTTTCAAGGTCTTTTTTTTCTCGTCCCTTCATCAGAGCCTTCCTTGTTTCTTTGGGTGGATTCCATTGCGCCGAGAAGAGGTCGAGCATTGATATATACGGAGTACACCATCGCAAGCCTCGCACTGGCCTCGTCCTTCCCAGTGTCAGCATCTGACCTGGCAACAGACGCAAATATCCTTCCTCGAGACACAAGTGCACACCGGGGAGGCATCCCACAATGGCAGGCGTGCGTCATTTCTGCCCTCTGAGATTTCCAACTCCAGCAGGAGCCAGTTCCCGGGCTCTCCTGCGGCCTGTCCATGGCCAACCAGTCATTTGGGTCCATCGGGAATTAAGGCGGCACGAAATCTCGAGGTACTTGCATCCCTAGTGCTTTGTTGTACATCGCCATGTACCCAAGGTACCTTCGACATTGTATCATTTTACGCTTTTTGCACCCATGAAAAGTCTTTAGTTGATAGGTCGGCTCCCCTGTCTCTCCGAGTTCCAAACCTGGTTCTTCTCTTTGCGAGTCGTTCTCCTGCCCCAATGGTTACACTCCAACGACGCGGCCGCCGCCTACCCAGAAAATCTCTTTTGAAAACTCGGGCTGGCTCTCGTTGGGGGCCGAGTCAGTTCGGCCCAGTTTGGAATCTGCATGCGCTGAAATGCTGCATCACCAAAGCTGGGCTGGGAGCTTGGGAGAGCTCCACGTCGACCAGAGAATAGCACGTTTGGTACGGCGTACAGCTCCTCTGCCTCGCCTTATCCAATGTTTATCTGACCGTCCTGCACAAGGTCAAAGCCCATAGCGCACCGGGGAAACGGCACCACCGCCCTCGCGTTATGCAAACTTGCCCTCTGCAGAACATGGACCACCCATGCGACCAAGTCCTCCCGTCACTAGTTGGTCAAAGCAAGACCCCTCAGGTCTCTCTCGCGACCCCTTCTCGCCCCTCTTTCCCCCTCAGGTACGCCGTCAGCTCTCCACTGTAAGAAGCCGGAAGCCGCTACGGGAAAGACTCAGAGAGACAGAGGCACCGAGGCGGGAAGAGGGAACACCCCTCGCCAGACAAGAGAGCACTGGCTTTTGCCTCCGCTTTCTCCTGGCGCAGGTCAAATTGCCATGCCAACGGGTGGGTGGCTCACGACCTCTAGCTGGGAGCTGCCCTCAATTTGTTTACAGCCGGCGATTCAGCAGTCGAGCGACCAAGTTTGCGGCTTGGCCCCCGCCCGAAGTCGCCGGTGTCTTGAAGCCATCGCGGACTGCGCATGATGGCCACATGTGTGCCAGCTTGTCTTTGGTCGGGACAGTGACTCTGTCTCCCTCTGCTCGCGACCAACCGACAGGGATTCGCGTCCTGTCTCACCCAAAAACAAACAGACGGTGCAAAGAGACGCCATGCATCTCATCGCTAGCCTCGTCGATCATGGACTTCTGCTTTGGGGTAGAATGGGAGGCACAGCGCCATGGCCCATGGTGCCGCAGCTCTCGCCGGGACACCAGGACGGGTTTGACGGACGATTGATGGCTCGTTCTGTTGATTCATGGACGCAAGGGAGCACATTCAATTGGCAGCTTGGGGCGAGATCAAAGAGGACCGGAGATTGTACCTGCACAACCCCCTCACATAACGATGCAACCGCAGCTCGGGAGTCCAGCCTTACCCTGCGCCGCCTAGTGAACAACCAGTGCCCATCTCAGCACGTCGCTGCAACTATGCCGAAAGCGACACAATGTAAACAAAACTAGGCCTCGGTCGATAACCACGGTGTCGTTGGAGGCTATAGCTCGTCTTCTCAGCGCCGTAGTTAATTTCGCCTCTACTCCCAGAGTGGGAACCTCACTTGCCTTTCCCTGGATAGCCGTCAATGATGGGAAAGTCGTCGATTGCGCCGGAGCTGGAGCAAAGGAGACATGAGCCAGGGATAACCAGGGAACAGACGGCTCACGCTCCAGCTCTGGGCTTATCAGGGACAACAGTCTATAGTAGAAAAGAGATGAGCGACGGCGCTTGGCAAAAGGTGGCCAAAAACCACGCAATTCGAGTCTGCTGCTGCCACAGCATGATGCCGTCTGCCAGTCAGCCATTGTGCGCCTGGTTTCTTTTTTTGGTGCAATCCCATTGTGGCTGGCGATGCCCCTCGTTTCTTCTTCCAGAAGCCGCCGGGTGGGATGACGGATGATCCCCCTCCCTTCCCTCACGCCACTGTCTCTGGGCCTTCTTTTTTTCCATGTTTTACATGGCGCTTGTGGCTGTCTTTTCATCTAATCTGGGACGGCGCGGCCAATAATCCCCCGCAGCTCCAGAGTCAGCTCTCGCCGTCTCGTTGCCATTTCATGCCAGCCACCATCGGAAACTGTGCCATTTACCGCCCAAGCGCGACCCGGGGG